>NC_091059.1:11031753-11334968 GCF_000393655.2 Nicotiana sylvestris
AATACTTAGATCACGGGATGGGCGGTTTAGTAAATTTCACGGTCCTACCTAAAAGTATAACAACGCGTAGTCTTTAGGCGCGTATTTAATAAGGGTATTTTCTTAAATATGGGTGTGCATTTATGTAACCCAAATCCCAATCTTGGCGGAGTCAAAATGCGTCAACAAATCATGTGTACACTGGTTGTGACGTGATTCAAGATGCGTTTTCACGACGTTGCAATTCTTGTATAAAATAATAATAATAACAATAATGATAAAGGCGGGTCAAAGTTAAATTTGCATATAAGTTCTTAATTGTTAAAAAATCAGATAAATAAGCCAAATATAATAGTTGAGCGACCGTGCTAGAACCACGGAACTCGGGAATGCCTAATACCTTCTCCCGGGTTAACAGAATTCCTTATCCGGATTTCTGGTTCGCAGACTGTAATACAGAGTCATTCTTTTCCTCGATTCGGGATTAAAATTGGTGACTTGGGACACCCTAAATCTCCCAAGTGGCGACTCTGAAATAAATAAACAAATCCCGTTTCGATTGTCCTTTAATTGGAAAAAACTCCTTCGCCCCTTGCGGGGGCGGAAAAAGGAGGTGTGACATCATACTCTCAGGACAAACATTTATAATCATTACTTACCTCAATTCGGTCCAAACTCTAGCCCCTGATGCCTTTGCCTCTTGACTCGGCCTCCGAATGCTCCAAATCTAGCCAAAAGCAGATTCATACCATCAAAATATGCTAAGGGAACAAAGCCCACTAGAAAATATCCAATTTACACCAAAAATCCCGAAATTGGCAAAGCCCGACCCCTAGGCCCACGTCTCGAAATCCGATAAAAATTACATTAATAAAATCCTTACACTCTCACGAGTTAGTACATAATATATCGAACCTTGCCACTCAATCCGTGATATCCCTAGCATAGCCAACGTCGTCGCCTTAGCGCAACAATCCAAAATAACATGACATGGAGACAACCAGTCTATACCCAATATCACACCAAAATCTAGCATACTAAGCAATAAGGATCCACTCGGGTCTCCAAACCTCTAATAGTTACCACACAAGACCAATATACGCGGTCCACAACCATGACCTAACATGTTTATGAGAACTCCCAGTCTCCAAATCCATACTGCACGAGAATCACCATATCTAATTTCAACTTCATCGTTCGAATATACAACACACCTCTAATACCCAATCATCTCACGGGAGGTACTCCTATAATTCCTCTATGCCACCAAGCAAACTCAAATCTCAGCAGTCGATCCGACAAGAGAGTGTCACAATACTAATAAAGTTTCCTCAACTCAAACACTTACCCTTTTCTGAAAATGCATGCTCTCATCAAGCCATACCAGTCATTGATCTTATTTATCTAGTCACCTGAAACTGCCCGTGCTGCCTAAGAATTTTTATGACTTTTCTTTCAGAATTGAACCATGACCTTACACATGTAAATCTCAATCCTACACAACATACCGCATATACCATACCATCCTTGGATAAATATGAGAACTTCATATCCCTTCTGAGCCACAAGCAACTACGTACTCAACTAGCCAAGGACTTTCCATTGATCCCATCTAGAAGAAAATCGCTACACATCCCATGCTCCTCACGCCCACAGAAAATATACATCTCTAACTGTGGTAGGAACCATCAAGAACTCTCCAAATTCCATTCGTACAAAACTAAACCGTCCGGATTGAATCCTTCCAACTCAACCAAGCTATGCAGGCTACCAAAACCCAAGAGCATTGCCGCGAAACACCTGTAGAAACTCATTACCTCGTAAGTGCCCAAGGAACTAATCATATCCTTACCATACCGATCCGGCCTACTACCAAGCTATCCCATTTATCCGTGTTCCTGCTGATTTACTTCCAACTTGCTACTTCTCCTAGCCATAATACTGCAACTCCTCAACCCAGACTCACCACACGAGACCCAAGCATAAAACCACACTGTCAGAGGCTCATAAGCTGCTGAATACTCTCTTAAATATTCCCAAAAGCACCACATTCAAAATACCTACCCTGAAGAGAATTATTGTGAATCCAAAGCCATTACCTCCACCTTCCTGATATTGATACATAGAATCCCATAATTGATATAGAAATGTCACGAGTCTTGACACCCTCCAATGCAAACCTCAGTTTCTAGCCAGATATGCAACCTGAAAACCTCCAATTATTATATGTAAAAATCTTGAACCTACTTGAACCATTCTCGAGAGTCATCTACTCTACTCAAACCGCAATTAGACCGATCAAACAAACCAGACGACCTGTGCTCCATTAGCACTCCGACACCACAGAATGTAACCTCACATTAATACAACCAAGCAACATTTTGTTCTATACATTGTATATCCTTTACCAATAACAACTCAAGTCATTCTATGATTTTCATACACCCATAAAGCATAACATAACCTTGATTGAAATTTCCTTTACTTGGGTCATCCTCGGTCTTAACCTCCGTAAGCCATAACTGATTCACCAGTACACCTCCAACTGGAACCAACATAGCACATAATCGTGCAATCAACTGATCAATAGCAGACTCCCCCACTTTGCTCAAAGCCATAGATCAAAACATACAATAACTCATAATGCATATACTCTATTACTGCCATAACACCATAGTGAGATTGAACTAAATTCTTCATAAGCTCGTGCAACACAGACCATCTAGTATTTCAAATCTTCTGCAAATCTTGCATTCACCCTCGTAACAATCAAGCCCACTCTCTTAAGCGACCCAAATTCAAATTGCAACACATATATATTTCACCGATAAAAGAGATCTTCCAACAAATAACATAAGGATCACACAACTTCAGAACACTCCGCAGGAGTTAACCCACCTGCTTCGCCGTTACCTAATAGCTCTTTATACCCTTCCACCGTCTTAAACACTACACAATCACTTAATCTTCCTGAGTCTGAACTTACATCGTAACATGAAATCTACTTTACTGCCCAACTAGAAAACATGAAAAGATTTTTCACACACCCATAACTCGGGGTTATACATCAAATCAAGATGGAAATCAAGACCAAATAGTTCTTTCTATCCCCAAGTAGACCCTTCTTGTCTCATTCGAATCATATGAACACATCTCGCGATCACATCATACTCATCACATAGCCATCCAGTCATTACTTCTACTAATAGGGACATTATCGGACATACAAATCCAAAAGCATGTTCTCACACAATCAACACCTCAGTGCTTCAGCTATAGGCAAAACCTGGCCTCAAGTCCTCCAGGCTGGCCCAGTATCTACACATAGAGATCACACCTTGCCCCTCGATCAAGAAATCACAAGCCATCGAAGCATATCTGATACTGAGCGCTCATGCGCGCATACAAACATGTGGAAGGAATTCAAAGAGTTACATTTCAAGATGAATCAAGGACGCACGATAAGAATTCAAGAAAGTAAAGTTTTTCCTAAGGGTTCTGCAGCCTCCCAAGGATAAGTACAGATGTCTCCGTACCGATCCGCGAGACTCTACTAAACCTGCTCATGACTCATGAGACCTATGTAACCTAGGCTTTGATACCAACTTGTCACTACCCTAAAACCGACCCGGTCGTGATGGCGTCTATCGTGAAACAAGGCCAGCCAACACAACTCCCGAATTAACCATTTAATCAATAAAAATCATTTTTAAGCCTTTAATTAATCAGATATCTCATAATGTAAGTCTAAATAAACAGTACAGAATAAATACACAAGCCCGAAATCGGGGTGTCACAAGTCACGAGTATCTACCAAGGTCTAAATACAACAGAGAGTCTAAAAATGTACTAAATACAGTCTAAGGAAGACAAGAGGGAGAAAGCAGTGTTGCGAACGTCGAACAACTACATTAGTAACTCCGATGACTCTACCACTGAGCAATCAACACCCACTACTGGATTCAGAAACACCTAACTTTGCACACAAGGTGCAGGGAGTAATGTGAGTACATCAACTCAGTAAGTAATAAAAGTAAATGAATGCTGAGCAGTAAGAAATACGTAAACCACGCCACAACACATGTAGATCATTTCCAAAGCAGTACACAAATCATTTACCTCGTAAATCAAGCTCAGTTTCAGTAAAAAAAATTAAAACAACTTTCAATGGTTTCAAACGAGTGATAAAACAATGAGTATAAATGATAGAAAACGTAAACAGCTCCTCGGGCAAAACATGTACCATAAACCACCCATCGGGCATAATATGAACAGAACCAGCCTCTCGGGCTACCTCACAATCACTCGTAATCAGCCTCTTGGGCATAATATGAATCAAGAACCGCCCATCGGGCAAACATGGATCAAGAATAGCCCCTCGGGCAACAACATGAAACAACAACAGCCCCTCGGGCTACATCATATCACTCACACTGGGTACCCGTGCTCACTGGGAGTATACAGACTCCAGGAGGGGCCCCTTACGGTCCAAGCGCAATGACAAGCCATCTCGTGGCGTAATCAAACAGGCTTTCAGCCTCATATCAAGCCACCTTGTGGTGTAACAACTCAGGCCTCTGCCTCATAATCATGAATCAGCATAATACCACTACGCGCGCAGCCCGATCCCATAACAACCTCACAACACAGGCCCTCGACCTCACTCAGTCAAAAATCGCTCAAAGCCACTCGGGCACAATAAAAAATGATGCTCAGCCCAAAATATCATTTAAGATGTCAACATAGAGTAAATATGGTTGAGTTGTTAAAACAGTAGGATACAACATGACTGAGTACAAATATGAAGTCAAAACAGTGAGGAATAGTAGTAAAAATCTCCTAAGGGTTCAAAATAGTTGACACGAGGCCCAAATAGGGCATTCAGCCCAAAACATGATGATAGCAAACAGTTTTCAATCAAATACGCGATTACACAATCATACGGGATGAACTAAGTCACAATCCCCAATGGTGAACAACCCCATGCTCGTCATCTAGCGTGTGTGTCACCTCAAAGTATCACAACGATATGAAATCCGAGGTTTCATACCCTCAGGACAAACATTTACAATCATTACTTACCTCAATCCGGTCCAAACTCTAGCCCACGATGCCTTTGCCTCTTGACTCGGCCTCCGAATGCTCCAACTATAGCTAAAAGCAGATTCATACCATCAAAATATGCTAAGGGAACAAAGCCCACTCGAAAGTATCCAATTTATACCAAAAATCCCGAAATTGGCCAAACCCAACCCCCGAGCTCACGTCTCAAAATCCGATAAAAATTACATCAATAGAATTCTTACACTCTCACGAGTTCGTACATACTAAGAACATCAAAATCGGACCTCAAATGGCCCCTCAAATCCCCAAAAGAAATTCTCAAACTTTTCCTCTATTTTTCCCCAACTGCCACTCTAATTTCTCAAATTAAATGATGAAATTCAAGACTAAATCATAGAATTAACCCAAATATGAGTGAAGAATACTTACCTCAATTGCTCCACTGAATATCTCCTCAAATTTCACCTTCTCCCGAGCTCTCTAATGGTTTTTGTGATATTGGACTTAAACCCTCGATTTCCAAATATAATCTGTCTACCTAGATGTTTTTCTTATCGCGAACGCGGCAGCACCCTCGCGTTCGTGAAGCACAAGGCTTCATTGACCATAATTCCTTCTACGCGAACGCGAGGACCCTCTCGCGAACGCGATGCACAACGGACACACCTCTTCGCGAACGCGACCTCTACTATGCGAACGCGTAGAACAAATGCACACTCCTTATATGGTCTTGGACAATCCTCACCTTACAAGCTAGATTTTGGAATTGAGTTTGGCCCAAGGTCCATTCTTATCACCGTACTTTATTTAAGTGTGAGGTGTAACACTTCTAATATCTTACGGTAAAATCTATTGCGATAATGCATCTTAAAAGATCTTATTATCCCAGAATCACAAGGTTGAATTTTTGATGTCATATTGGGTGGCAAGAAAATCAATTCAACATTTTGTAGTGCTTCAATATTTCTTGGATGTACTGAAAAATTATTTAACACAAGCAAAATTCATCTACCATACATTTTGTGGTCAAACCAACGAATATATTCATCAAAAAGCACAGCTGTAGTCCATTCTCTTTTGTTTGCACGATAGTGAGAATTCAAGGTGTTCATGTTGACATTCTTGAAGCAAAGTGGCTTTACATATTTTTCAATAATCCATAAAGGAAATCTTTTATATTCATCCCCATTGCAACAAATAACAACTGTGAGCATTTCTTTGTCCTACTTTCTTCCTTCAAGTTGTTTCGTAACAATAGAATGATCATCTTGTGACCTGTAAAACAAATCAATGTCATCCATATTTAAAACATCTTTCATAGGAAACTGGTCTATTTTTCCCCTTATGGACTCTAATTTTATCTTCATGTCTTGTATATCAATTGAACCACTATGATGGCCTGATAGGTCATTTTCAGATTTAGCCTTCATTACAGTATTTTGAGACCTCGAATAGTTCTGTTTAGCCTTTCTCGATTTACATGCGCAGTCTATGTCTTTTTTCAAAAAATATTATATGTAAAATTGAAGAAAATGTGAAATTTAGCCTTAAAAATAATTTGACTTGACTACGGTCATTTTTTGTGTAAACGGGGCCGGATAAGTGCTTTGATGGTCCCGGTGGTTCCGTATTATGATTTGGAACTTGGACATATGTTCGGAATGGAATCGAGAATGTATTGAAAACTAGTAAATTAAAGGATAAAAGAATTTATAAGTTTGACCGTATGTTGACTTTATTGCCACCGGATTCAGATTTTGGTTCCGAAACTTGGTATAGGTTTATCTCGCTATTTGTGACTTGTCTGTAAAATTTAGTGCAAAACAGATTGATTTGACGCGATTCGGACATCTGGTAGTAAATTTGCATGTTTTTGCATTTTTTTGAAAATATCATTCATTTTGATGTCCGGTTTGTAGTTCTAGATGTTATTTTAGTGTTTTGATCACAAAAGCAAGTTCATATGATGTTGTGATTCACGATTGCGAAGCTATTCTCGCGATCGCGGAGGGAAAATTGGTATTGGGGCGGAGTTACTCTTCGTGAACGTGAGGTACTGGTCGCGAATGCGATACTTTGTGGGGTTCTTGGGGTAGCTGGATAGTGACTCTACGCGAATGCGAAGGCATGTGGGGTTAAGCCTTTGCGGACGCGAAGAGTCAACTGCGATTGCGATATAAAATTGATATATAAGTAGAATCTTAATTGATGTAAAATTCCGAAGTATTAGGAATTTATAACTAACTCAAATAAGTAAAGATTTAATAGTCAAAATTTAAATTAATTAGAAAATTTTAAATATTATTTTAAAAAATAATCAATGACTATTTTATCCAGTGTGAATTCTATGTTGAAAGGGTAAAAAAAAATTAAAGACATTTTCTAAGTGCCTTTGTACATTTAGTATAATATAGATGTAGATAAATGTTGAGATGAATTTACGGGTCATCCAGGTGTAATAACCTATTGGAATTTTTACACAAATATTCAGTCACATTTATTGTTTATTTTTTAGCCAGTATATATAAATTATATAATAGTTATATATGATTATATACGTAGTATGCATATATTATACATCTGCAGGCTATTTTAAAATTAAGCGCTTAGGTAGGTGGCTATTTAAGTTAATTCTTCTAACCTATACTCGAGCAACTAATAATGTAAAGAGAAATTTTCATAAAGCACTATTCTTTAGTGGTAATTAGCTATCTATAGATATCATTTACTATATTACGGATTGTAGATACATTTTCTGTAGTTATAAGATGTATTAGATGTATTTAAGCTACTGTATTCATGAATACAGTAGCAAAAATAGGCGTGAATCAGGAAAGTCCAGCTAATCAGTTGGTGTATTCGAGTGTATTCGATTGTATTCATGGCGTGAAACATGGGATTACAGCTAGATAGATTATTGTATTCAACTGTATTCACAGCGTGAAACAGAGGGTTTCATTGTTTTTAAATGGAAAGTGAATCAATTAACATAACATACTCCTAATATAACTCAACAAACTCAATTATAACACACAAATTTTGTATTTTCAGTTATAAAAAAAATTCTCAACCGAAAAATGCCCCAAAAACATAGCAATCTTCAGAGAAATTATATAATACATCTGAATACATAAATTAGATTAATTAAAAATATATATATGAATACATTCATGGCATATAGCGAGACAGTGAATACAATAAAATACATAGAATATAGCGGGATACATTGAAATACAATAAAAAAATACAGTGAATACAATGAAATATATGGAATACATCGAGATACATTGAATTACGATGAAAACAATACAATTAATACAATGAAATACATGAAAATACAGCGTGAAACGTTGATAATACATTGAAATATATTAATAGAAAATCAAGTTGCTCAGCCCCAAACTCCGTCGTCTTTGTTCAAGAACAAACCCTAATTTCCGGCGAATCCGTCGTCCAGCAAAAACCCTGAACACTACATATCTTTTTGTAAGTGGTATGTAACTTATACAATGTCCATCGCGCGTATTTGTATTGCAGGAGAACTATATTGTTGTTGTCTACCTAAAACTCCATCAACATATAGTCCTCTCCAGATGAAAGACCTGTGAAGCACTGAGGGATTGACCAAATTTTGGGTTGCACAAAATTGAGGAGAAAAGTCAGAGAAGTCTTCGTGGTATACCAAGCAAAATCATCATTTGTGGCTAATGGTAGGTGATGTGGCTGAGAGGAATTTTGAGATTGAGCATCGTGTTTTCAGGGAATAGGGGAAGAGAATGGCATGCGTCAAAGTAGAGAGAGAAAGAAAATAGTGTAACTAAATAACGTATTTAGTGGCTTAGGGGTAGGAGGTAACCAAAATTAGATATTTTCCTATAAACATTAAAAAGTATCTATAGAATATAATTTTTTAAATGGTATTTATTTAAAATAAATAAGGTGTTAACCTTTGATATAGGAGCTAAAAAAATTTTAGATTTTTACATGCCTAATCCTTTATTTAATATTATTTTTATTAAAAATATTATTCTTCATTTATTCCATAAATGGCAATTTTTTTTACAATTCTAGCACATTTTAAAAACAAGTTGACCCTTAGATTAAGGAGTCAGTTTTATTCTAATAATATTGATATTGTTACACCTCCTTTTCACTACACTCGTAAAGGGTACAAGGGAGTTTTTATCAATTTAAGTGACAATCAATTTCAGACTCGCCACTTGGGATAATTTATGGTATCCCAAGTCACCGGTTCAAATCCCGAATCGAGGAAAAGGTTGACTCTATATTACAGTCCGCGAACCAGAAATCCGGGTAAGAAATTCTGTTAACCCGGGAGAAGGTGTTCGGCATTCCCGTGTTTCGTGGTTCTAGCACGATCGCTCAACTGTCATAATTGGCCTAATTATCTGATTTTAAACACTTTTAAACCTATGTGCATTTTTAGCTTTAACCGCTTTCAATTAATTTAAGGAAAAAACCAACGTCACATAAAACGCGTTTTGAACCGCATCGCATGAATGCACCCGCAGTCCGCAACATATTTTATATAACATTGTTATGATTTAGATTTGGGTCACATAAAAGCGCACCCGAATTTAGGAAGGTAAATTATTAAACTAACGCACTTAAAGCAATTTTGCGTCAACTTTGCGAGGGCCATGAAAATTTCACTAAGTGGCACGCCTCGAATTCTAAGGATTAAACCAATCTTAATTAAACGAGGGTCGTGCAATTTGTCATTTTGTTTAGCACGGCGCACCTCAAATTATTTTAGCTTAAGGGTTTCTAAACTAATTCATGCGGGTCATACATTATTTTAAGCTATCTAATTATGGCTCACCTCAATTTATTTGTGAAAGTTCTAAATTTATTAAAGGAAAGAGCCTAGAGGAATTCAAGAAATGTTAAAGTTTTAACTTCTAAAACAGTATATGTACGCAAATGCCTATTTCCATTGTAAGCTTGAGCCCAATAACCCATAGCAGACCCAATAAACCCGCAAATGACTTCATAGTGATACGCTGGACCTCCATAGCAGGCCCAAATCGTGGGTGTGTTGTAGCTGAGAGACGCGGCCCTCAGGATCGAATCTCTGAGGCGCCCAAATTGCACTTGAATAATCATAGAGGAATCAGTTATTAACAAGACATTCCACTGATTTTAAAACACAAAAACAAAACTCCATTTTGACAATTAAGTTGTATGCAACTTCAGATTTTTAAGTCTCAAATTAAATCTAAGTACTGTGAAGGAAAAGAATTTCAACAAAGCTGGGAAAATTGTCCTCAAATTGCTGAAGAATCTGATTCATCAGTAACTAGCTGTTGGAATATTAATTAACCTTAAAACAACAATTACTTCAAACCATCTGTCAAGCTTAACCACATTCACATGATACTCTTTTACATATTAGAACCTGAAGAATCATCGAAAACACTAACTACATAGTCATAATTACTGAAAACACAAACTACACATTAGCTTTCCTTTTAAATGCTAAAACTCAGATCAAATGTCAAGTGTTAATTCTGTAAGCAAATTTAGCACTTCAAAACTGCATTTGTATAAGCCAACACACATACAGGCCAACATCCAGCATTTCAAGACGAGAATCTAATGATTTCAGCAGAAAACTAACAAGAGATGTGACCCAGAATACAAAATCAAACATGAATCTAAATAATCGAAGTCCATAGTCCACTTATCAATATACATGTGAAATACTCTATAGGTCACTCTCACATACACAGTTTCAGAAAAAGAGAGCCTAATTAATGTCTATAATTCAAAGCCTAAGTACAGAATATGAAAACAGAAAAGAAACAGGGAAATCAACTTTGAATGCAGTCTTCATTTAACAAAACTCCAATCACATTACATGTCCAACAGTCATTCCTCAATCATAAGCTAAGGAAGGTACCTGAAAATTGGAAAGAAAATAGAAATGAGCACTCAGTAACAATCAACAGCAAGGAACAGTCCCAGATTCAACCAAATTCCCAATGAAATCAGCTCATAAACCAATGAAACAGTGACATTAACGCAGAATTCACCCAGACTTTTCAAAAGAAAAACAAATTCAAGCCATTTCAAACCCTCAATGAATCAAAGATTGTTTCAGCAAATTCCAGATTGAAAATCCGAAAAAAATCACTGAAACAGTAAGAAAATTGCAGCCGTTTGTATTTTTCTGAAATTTATCTCTCAGGTCTCTCTCTCTTGTTCTCTTCTCTGTTCTTATTTTCAGTATTTTCAGGGTTTTCTCTTCTTCTTTTTTCAAGCTCTGCATTTTGCAGTCCTTAAATAGGCATTCGATTAGTGTCATTCCCATTATCAATTCAATTTTTCTATTTTTAAATTATCTACACTAGCTTAGTGCTTTTTACTTTAATCAGTAGTGCATTTTCAAAACCTACCACTTATTAGAAGCTTCCTAAATTAGGTGAGATTCACTTCAAACTACCCCTACATTACCCCTTAAACTTCCATCAACTACTTTCAAGAAACCAGACGGATATGAGTCAATCTTGACCCAAAACATATCAGGCCTTTGAAATGGGATCAAGAATGGCTTGAAGGCCCAAACAATCCAACTGAGCTAAGCAAAAATTCAGTGATTTTACCAAAACCAGAAGAAAACAAACATTTGAAGGGTTCGAAAACTAAAATTAGCTATAGGAATGATTAACAACATACACAAACATGGAATGAACTAAAGAAGAAGAAATGGACAATTAACAATTTCAAATAAAACCTATTTCAAATCTTAACTAAGTTGTTCAAAGAAAAGAAGAAGAAGAGGCAGGGGTGAAATAGACATTAAAATAAAAGAAATGATACAGGGAAACTCACCGACTAAACTGGAAAAACTTGGTACCCTGACTTTCCGATTTCATTGACAAATAATGTTAGTCACTTGTTCTTTGTCAAAACAAGTGAGTAACACCATTTCGTGACAAAACCGGCTCTAAAATCATCATCAGTCTCGAGTTTAGGTTTGGTTTTTAGAAACCGGATTTGAGATTTAAGATTCGACACGTTTCAGCCAGATTCGAGGGAAACCAGTGATATATTGGGCATGAGGGGGTTATGGGGTGTTAGTTTGGGGTCGATTGGGTAAACTAGGGTTTGGGGTTCAAACTTCGATCGAAGATTCGACGAGTTCGGCTACGATTCGAAGGAAACGGTTTGGGATTTGAGATGAGGAGGTGAAGGGGATTCTGGGGTGTAATTTTGGGATTGTTTGGTGGTTGCACGCCGCCGTGGGCTATTTTCGGTGGGCGGTGAGCGGTGGTGTGAGGCGACGAGACAGGCTGGTCTCCGAAGAGAGATGAGAGACGAAGGAGGGGGGGTTCTAAGGGGGTAAGGGGGTTTGGGGTTTAGGTATATTAAATCATTGATTTAATTAGGGTCGTTGGATGATTGGAATCCAACGGTTCTGATTAAATCATTAACGAAAACGGGGTCGTTTTGGTTGATTAGGGCTGGGTCGGGCACGGGGAATGCGGGTTGGGGTAGGTTAAACGGGTAACGGAGTAACGTTTTGACCGTTGGATGTAGATGGATGAACGGTTGAGATCTTTTGGTCTTGAAACGACGTAGTTCCACTCCAATACTACGTCGTTTTCAGGGTTTGGGCGACTGACTTCTTGGACCGGGTTATTGCATGGGTTTTGGGCCTGGGTCAGCGGGTTTTTGGGGTAATTGAATTGGGCTCGAGAATTATTTTGAATTTGGCCCAAAATTCCGAATTCTTTTTCCTTCTCTTTTGTTTTAAAATTAATTCTTTTCTTTTCTTTTTCTTTTCTTTTATTTTTCAAAAAATTAAAACTAAAATCCTAAATTAAGTTATAAAACCAAATTAACTTATCACAAATATTAACTAACCTTAAATAATCACCACAATTATTAAATTAAGAAAAACTACTCAAAAATTAAAATTAAAAGGTGCGAATAACTATTTTTGTGATTTTCTTCTTCTTCTGTTTTTCTATAAAAACTTAATTACTAATTAATTCTTAAAATGCAAAGTCAAATCTTAAATGCACATGCAACACATTTTTTTGTATTTTTTCAATAAACGTGCACAGACAAATGCAAACAATTGAAACAAAAATGCCACAAACTTGCAAACAAAAGAAAAAATTATTTTATTTTGAATTTTTTGGGAGTAATTCGTATAGGGCAAAAATCACGTGCTCACAGCTGCACCTCTTTGCTCGGAAACATGGAGAGTTTTCGTGCAAAAATAAAGTGAACGGGTACGAGCGATTTTTGCCCGTTTGAATACTCCGTGGGAAGCATTTTTTGAAAGATTTGACCGAACCTCTGCTTCAAAGGTTTCCTACATATCTTTGGCTATAAAGGAATCAGGTCAATGTAGTTCGGGAAGTTTTCGGTAGCTGGGACTACCATGAAGCTGTGATTTCACTGTTGCTGCTGTTGCTACTACTGCTTACTGATCTCCTTATCACACCATGACAAAATAAAAGAAACTAGACCAAACTATAATCTATGCATTACAAAGATCTATTCTATACTTCTCAAGCTTGATCTTGCAGTTTCTACTGCTTGTTTGACTTGTATTCTCCAAGCGAGATTCCTTTGTTGCCGACTTGAATTGTAATCTAACATGCTTTCCCTTTTCTTCAGGTGGATGCCTGATTGCTGAACTTGAACTGCTTCTTCCCTTCCTATGAAACTCGAATTGTTTTCCCCTTGAAACTTGAATTGTCTTCTTTTGAACATTGTTGCCTTTCCTCTGTTCTCCAAGTGGACTCCTGATTACCGACGCTTGATTTGCTTTGTTCTCCGGGTGGGCTCCTGATTACCGATGCTTGATTTGTTTTGTTCTCCAGGTGGGTGCCTGATTGCCAAAACTTGAATTGTTTTCCCTTGCTCTCCAGGTGGATGCCTGATTGCTGAATCTTTAACTGCTTTTCTTTGTTCTCCAGGTGGATGCCTGATTGCTGAATCTTTAACTTCTTTTCCTTGTTCTTTAGGTGGACGCCTGATTACTGAATCTTTAATTGCTTTTCCTTGTTCTCCAGGTGGATGCCTGATTTCTAAAACTTGGTCCATCTTCTTCTTGAAACTACTTTTCTTCGACTTGTTCTCCCTTGTTCCTCCAGGTGGGTGCCTGATTACCAATACTTGTGTCAATCTTCCTTGAAACTTGATTTGTTTTCCCTTGTTCTCTAGGTGGGCTCTTGACTACTTGATCCTGAACTGATTTTTATCCTTAACATCCGTGTTGTTCTTCCATGTTCTTCAGACGGGCACCTGACTTCAACAAAATAGACAAAATAAAGAAAATTTTATGCCCTGGTTTGGTAGGCAGGAACCTCTGTGAGTGTTAACTGAATCATGTTACTCAATATCTCTAATAATCTGTAAACTAGATCTCATTATCCAGGAGGGTCCTGAAATTTTCTAGTAAAATGCCCGTTTCAAGCTGCATTATATTTTCTTCTATTGAACCTTGTTATCTAACTTGGTCCTTAAACTTCATCCCATTATCCAGGAGGGTCCTAAAAAATTTTAAATTAAATCTTATATTACAAGTGACGCTTTTAAAGCTAAATTATACTTCCTTATAGCCGAACTTACGCTAAAACTTGTTATCTAATGGAATTCTTAATGCTACGTCCCATTATTCAGGAGGGTCCTGAAATTTTCTAATGAATCCTATCTCAAGTATGCAAACTTCGAAGCTCCGTTTATACTCCTTTAGGGTACATTTATGCTAGATTCTGCTACTCATGATTATTTTGAATTTTAAACTAAGTCTCATTTTCCAGGAGGGTCCTGAGAACTTTGCGATTAAACTTGCTTGGTACTTGCTCTTTCTTCACGTAGGATTTCTCCGAAACAAATGAAATTTTTGCCCCTGTTTCAAATCAAAGAAAAATCTTATCAGTTAAAACGTGGTGGTTAGTTGTGGCATTCTTGCTGAAGGTGGTTCTTCCTTTGTCATGCTTTGCTTTGACTGGCTGCCTTGAGCCGGTCGAGAATTGTTTGACCTTCTAATTTATCCTTAACCCCAGGACCCTAGATGATCTGAGTGCTCTACACCCCAACTGTTGTTTTTCATTTCTGACCTCTGTATCTCCCACAACATTACTGAACCATTTCACCGATTTAACTTTTGCTTACACTCTATGTCCCACTTTTCATCACACTATCTCTGGCATGTCCTAGCCACATTTTGCTTTGTGCAATTTTGAAACTGGTAGTAAACTTTGAAATTCCTTCTTATTTGTTTAAACAAGGCTAACCTTGGAAGAGCTTTAGAGGAGTAAAATTAACAGCAATGAAATTCGATGATTTTGAGAATTAAGAATAAAGAAGAAAATCTAAATTTGGATGACTGTTGGAGAGAGAAAAGAAACTTATCTGAGTGGAGTAACTGGAACCAATAATCATGGTATGCATTTTGGATTAATCAACCCAGTCTATTTAACCAATCACTTTTCCAATTGTTTTACTTTGTGCTCCAAGATCTCCGATACCCGATGTTTACTTTCTGCCAGCTTACAGACCTTGTTCGGCTTGTAGTGCCTTGAAGGGTTTTCACTAACAAACCTCTCTCATTTGTTCATTCCTCAATTCCTTGTCTCCTTATGGTGCCCGTGAAGGTTTTCACCAATAAGACTCTCTCATTTTTACTTTCTCTCAGCTTTCGTCACCTCATGGTGCCCACGAGGGTTTTCACCAATAAGACTCTCTCATTTTTTGATTTCTCTTGCTTGAACCGGAGTGTTTCCCCTGATATGAATCCTCTTTACTTTCTTGACTTGGCATCTCTCGAAGACTGATCGGGAGGTCTTTCTTTGGACGGCAATGTGGGCTCTTTGGATATGTTTGGAAAGAAAAGGGTATCAAAAAGGCTCAAAGCAACTTAAATGGGTCAAAATTACAACTTTTGGAATCTGGTCTCTTACCACCATGACAACTTCTACCCCAGTTTCTTGTTTGGGGATTTATGATTTTTATTTTGATATGATATGACCGAGCCGTGAGGCTACCTATGTATCCTTAACAAGAATCAGGTCAAACGCAGTTCACACCTGAATTTCTTTGTTTTCTTGTATTTTCTCTTTTCTCTTTTTTTTCTCTTTTTCTCTTATTTCTTTTCTCTCTTTTTCGTTATTGATTCCAAAAGAGGGGTATGAATTAAAATAAATAAGGCTCAAAAGGGGAAACAAAGGGTAGAGTGTTTAGATAGCAAAACAAATTGCATTCGTCATTCCAATCTTCGAAACAATGCCAAGTACAAACAATCAACAATTAAACCAAAGAAATCATACATAATATCTCTTGACTGCATCAGAATTGATAGCCATATCTACACATTTGCCTTCGAAATCTGTTAGATACAAAGCACCATTGGACAACACTTTTGTTACAATGAACGGCCCTTGCCAATTTGGGGAAAACTTGCCTTTCGCTTCGGCCTGGTGTGGAGGATGTGTTTTAATATTTGCTGACCCACTTCAAACTTTCGGGAACGCACCTTTTTGTTGTACGCTCTCGCCATTCTCTTTTGATATAACTAGCCATGACACACTACTGCCAATCTTTTTTCATTAATCAAACTCAACTGCTCCAAACGGGTTTTGACCCACGCATCATCATCAATCTCAGCCTCAGCGACAATCCAAAGGGACGGGATTTCAACTTTCGTAGGTATCACTACTTTAGTGCCATATACCAACAAATAAGGAGTTTCACCTACTGAAGTACGAACAGTAGTGCGATAACCCAGCAACGCAAATGGTAATTTTTCATGCCATTTCCTGGAACCTTCTACCATTTTCCGAAGTATCTTCTTTATGTTTTTGTTGGCTGCCTCGACTGCTCCATTCGCCTTGGGACGATATGGGGTGGAATTGTGATATGTAATCTTAAACTGCTGACATACCTCTTTCATCAAATTACTGTTAAGATTAGCACCATTATCCGTGATGATCACCTTTTGGATTCCAAATCGACAGATGATATTTGAGTGAACAAAATCAACTACTGCTTTCTTGGTTACAGACTTGAAAATTTTAGCCTCAACTCACTTGGTGAAATAATCAATGGCTACCAGAATGACCTGTGCCCGTTGGATGCTGCTGGCTCAATTGGTCCAATGACATCCATGCCCCAAGCAACGAAAGGCCATGGTGCTGACATTGTGTGCAATTCCGATGGTGGAGAATGAATCAAATCTCCGTATATCTGGCACTGATGACATTTGCGCACAAAACTGATACAATCTCGCTCCATGGTGAGCCAATAATAACCTACTCGGAGAATTTTCTTCGCCAACACATATCCGCTCATATGTGGTCCGCAGACTCCCGAATGTACTTTGGACATGACAGTCGTAGCTTGTCTAGCATCTATGCCTCTTAACAATCCAAGGTCTGGTGTTCTTTTATACAAAACTCCTCCACTGAAGAAAAATCCACTTACCAACCGTCGAATTGTTCTCTTTTGATCCCCCATGGCTTGCACCGGATATACCCTCATTCTGATGTACTCCCTAATATCATGGAACTACGGTTCACCATTAAGTTCTTCTTCCACCATGTTACAGTAAGCATGCTGATCTTGTACTTGAATATGTAGAGGATCGACATAAGCTTTGTCTGGATGGTGCAACATTGATGCCAAGGTAGCCAAAGCATCGGCCACCTCATTATTGACCCTTAGAATATGCCTGAACTCTATTGATCGAAACCGTTGACAAAGATCATGCAAACATTGTCGGTATGGTATGAGCTTTAAATCTCGTGTTTCCCATTCTCCTTGAATCTGGTGCACCAGAAGATCCGAGTCTCCCAAGACCAAGACTTCCTAGACATCCATGTCTGTAGCTAGCCTTAAACCCAAAATGCATACCTCGTACTCAGCCATATTGTTGGTACAATAGAAATGAAGCTGAGCCGTAACAGGATAGTGATAACCTATTTCAGAAATAAGCATAGCCCCTATTCCAACTCCATTCATGTTGGCAGTCCCATCAAAGAAAAGTTTCCAACCTGGTTTTTCAATCTGCTCCAGTTCATCGATATGCATCACCTCTTCATCGGGAAAATAAGTTCTCAATGGCTCGTACTCTTCATCGACCGGGTTCTCGGCCAATGCTTGGGCTTTCATCGCGGTCCGAGTCACATAGATGATGTCAAACTCCGTGAGCAAAATCTGCCACTTCGCAAGTCTTCCTGTGGGCATAGGCTTTTGAAAGATATACTTCAACGGATCCAAGCGCGAAATGAGGTAAGTAGTGTAGGATGACAAATAATGTTTCAATTTCTGTGCTACCCAAGTTACGGCGCAATATGTCCTTTCCAGGTGAGTGTACTTAACCTCATAAGCCATGAACTTCTTGCTAAGATAGTAGATGGCATGTTCCTTCCTGCTAGTGATGTCATGCTGACCCAATACACAACCAAATGAATTTTCCAGGACTGTCAAATAAAGAATCAAAGGTCTCCCTGGTTCTGGTGGAACCAACACAGGTGGGTTTGACAAGTATCCTTTTCTCTTATTAAATGCTTCTTGATACTCATCAATCCACTTGACCGCAACATCCTTCTTCAGCAACTTGAAAATAAGCTCACAAGCTGTCGTGAGCTGAGCAATAAACCTGTTGATGTAGTTAAACCTCCCTAACAGACTCATCACCTCAGTCTTGTTCCTCGGATGCGGCAATTCTTAGATAGCTTTGATCTTTGACGGGTCCAACTCAATGCCTCGATGGCTGACTATGAATCCCAACAATTTTCCGGATAGAACACCAAATGCGCACTTGGCAGGGTTAAGTTTGAGGTTGTACCAGCGAAGCCTTTGGAAAAATTTCCTCAAATCTCCGACGTGGTCAGCCTGATGCTTCAACTTTATGATTACATCATCTACGTATACCTCAATCTCCTTGTGTATCATATCATGGAACACAATAGTCATTTCCCTCATGTAAGTTGCCCCAACGTTTTTCAAACCAAATGGCATTACTCGGTAGCAATAAGTTCCCCATGATGTGATGAATGTCGTCTTTTCCGCATCTTCTTCATCCATTAAAATCTGATGATACCCTGCATAGCAATCCACAAAATATCCAATTTCTCACTTGGCACAATTATCGATCAAAATGTGGATATTGGTAAGTGGGAAATTATCCTTTGGACTTGCTTTATTGAGATTGCGGTAATCAACGCATACTCTGATCTTGCCGTCCTTCTTTGGTACTGGCACAAATTAGCTAACCAAATGGGATATCGTGTGACCCGAATGACCTTTGCATCCAACTGCTTGGTGATTTCTTCCTTAATCTTCACACCCATATCAGTTTTGAACTTTCTCAATTTTTGCTTGACGGGAGGGAATGTCGGGTCAGTGGGTAATTTGCGGACCACCAAATCAGTGCTCAAACCTGGCATGTCATCATATGACCATGTAAAAATATCTTTGTATTCAATCAGCGCTTTGATTATCTCTTCCTTGGTCTTTGGTTCAAGGTGGACGCTTATTTTAGTCTCTCTGATATTATCTGCGTCCCCTAAATTGATGGCTTTTGTATCATTCAGGTTGGGTTTGGGTCTTCCTTCAAAGTTATTTAATTCCTAACTAATCTCTTCAAAAGCCTCATCCTCATCATATTCTGATTCGTCATCACACTCTACTTCTTGAATTATTATTTCAAAATTAGATTGATGTTTAAGACTGGGCTGAGGATTCCTCATGCATACCATGTCATTAGAACCAGCGTAAAAAGAACTGTACAGAAAAGAAAAGAAAAACAAAAAGGAAAACCATCAGGAATGATGAAGAAAGGGAGATTGCATTTCATTGAATGATAAAAGATAACAAGGTTTGCACACTCAAACAGACTGAAAGATAACAATCTGGATTACAACCCTGGAATAACCTTGACAAACTGAAAGAAAATTAAAATAAACTACCAAAACTCCTTCCGAGTGGGGAGAGGAGTAGCCTTCCAATTGTTAAGCTTTGTTTTTGGCCCGACAAATTGCACTTTCGCATTTCTAGAACCTTCTCCAATTTCCACTATGTTTACATCGTTGAACAATTTCTCGAATTTTTCAATTAATTCCTTGTCAGGATCAATCACAGAACTGGGAATTGCTGTTACTAGGCGACTTCTGGTACCGGACTTGACAAATGATCTAGAAAGACATGGTACCAGCTTTGGAAGGACCCATGCCCTCTGTTTCAATTTCCTGGCTCTTTTTATGTTTGTGGCTGTGGGATTGAATCCCAGGCCAAATGTTTCCAAGTTTTTAGGGAGGGACACCGGCTGTATGATGCCCTGCAGAGATGAACACAAACCTTTGCCTGGTACAAAACCATTCTTCAACATTTCAAAGGCCACCCTGTCTGATGCGGCGGTTATCTTCGGATTTGGAATGTGTTTCCCCTCTGGAACTTTCTCGACCAACATCGTGTCAAAAACCTGGTAGACCCACGACCCCTTTTCATCTTCCATTTCAATGAACGGCACAACAACATTGCTATAAGCGCACAAATTATCTTCGCCGTGCACAACTATTTCCTGTCTATCCCATTCAAATTTGACCATCTGGTGTAGTATTGATGGGACTGCTTTAGCTGCGTGAATCCATGGTCGACCTAAAAGTAGATTGTAGGAAACAGCTATGTCTAGCACCTAGAACTCCATTGTGAACTCAACTGGCCCTATTGTCAGCTCTAGCACTATATCCCCAACTGAATCTTTGCCTCCGCCATCAAATCCCCGCACGCAGATACTATTCTTATGAATCCTCTCATCTTCTACTTTCAACTTGCTCAGAGTGGAGAGAGGGAAAATGTTCGTACTGGAACCGTTATCGACCAATACCCGGGTAACCACGGAGTCCTCACATTTCACCATAAGGTAAAGAGCTCTGTTGTGCTCAATACCTTCCACAACCAATTCCTCGTCAGAAAAAGTGACTTTGTTCACTTCAAAGATTTTGTTGGCTATCTTTTTCAGATGATTCACTGAGATTTTATCGGGAAAATGAGCCTCATTCAGGATTTTCATTAAGGCTTGATGATGCTCGTCTGAGTGGATTAACAATGTCAATATTGAAATTTGAGAAGGCGTCTTTTTCAATTGTTCCACGATAGAATAGTCTTGCATCTTCATCTTTCTCAAGAATTCCTCTGCCTCTTCTTTAGTTGCAGCTTTCTTCACTAATACTGGGTTATCTTTAGCTTTTCTTAACTCCTCGGGGGCAAAGCATCTCCCCAAATGAGTCAAACCCTAGGTCTCGCAGACTTCTTCTTTAACTTCTTTCCTTTTATAAGTCACTGTCACCCGTTCATAATTCCACGGAATAGCCCTGCTATTGACTATCGGTAACTGGGTTACCGGCTTAATAATGACATTATCTGTACGGAACCCTCCATAAATTACGATAGGTCTGCTTGCCATTCCTGGCACAACCACTTTCACCCTTTCTTGTTTTTCTGCCACATCACTTGAAAACCTCTTCTTAACTGCCATAGATGGTTCACTATGCATCTCGCTCGACTTGAGCATTGATCTTTCACTTGTTGGTTGTTCAATTGGCTTAACCTCACTGGACCGAATCATCATGACGGTCTATGAAGGTTTCCTGGGCTCCCCTACCTTATGCATTATTTCAATCATATTTGTCTCTTGGTGGGTTGGCATCGAATTTCGGTTGATATTGGGCGCCTCTAGAGCTTGAACTTCAATTCTATTAGTATCAATGAGCTCCTGGATAGCACTTTTTAGGTGCCAGCACTTCTCAGTGTCATAACCCGGAGTACCAGAACAATATTCGCAGCTTACAGAATAATCCAGATTTTTTGGGGGAGGATTTGGCAATTTTGACTGTATCGGCCTTAGCATGTCCATTTGTCTTAGCCTGTGAAACAAACTAGTATATGACTCTCCCAATGGAGTAAAGGTTTTCTTTTTCTGCAACCTTGCATCCTTAAATGCTTGATTAGGCCGGAAACTTGGTCCAGGAGGGTTTCAGTAGGCTCGTGGTGGTGGATAAGTATTTTGGGGAATGGGCGCACGCCATTGGTGTGGGCAAGAGGTTGGTTGTATGTTTGGGTTTCTGGTGGGGGGTAATAGTGTTGGGGTGGATTATACTGGGTGTTAGGGTAAGTTCAGTGGTGGGGTCGAGGCTGATTATAATGGTAAGATGAGACTCTGGGTCCAAACCAAGCTCCTGAATCAATTGTCGCCACATCCTCTCACTTCCTTTTCCCAATTATTCCTCTCGCGCCGCCCTGAATAGCCTGAGTGGTTGCCTTAATAGCCGAATAGCTCATGATTTTATTTTACTTGAGCCCTTCTTCTACCATGGCCCCCATTTTCACCACTTCGTTGAAGGATTTGCCTACACCAGATACCAAATGACTGAAATAAGTGGGCTCTAAGGCCTGCAGGAAATAATCCACCATTTCACTTCATCGGAGGGTCAACCCTCACTGCTTGCTCTCTCCAACGGAAACCATACTCTCTGAAACTTTCACTGTGCTTTTTCTCAAGTTTTGTCAAGGACAGTCGATCCGGAATGACCTCGAGATTGTACTAGAAGTGACAAGCAAATGCCTAGGCTAGATCATCCCATGTGTACCATCTTCTGTGATCTTGCCGGGTATACCATTCCAACGCTGAACCACTTAAACTTTGACTAAATATGCCATTAGCAATTCATCCTTCCCTCCAGCTACCCTTATTTTGTTACAAAACCCTCTCAAGTGCGCTATTGGATCACCGTGCCCATCGTACAAATTAAACTTGGGCATCTTAAACCCTGCCGGCAATTGCACATCTGGAAATAGACATAGGTCTTTGTAAGCCATACTTACTTGACCTCCCAACCCCCGCATGTCCCTAAATGACTGTTCTAAGCTTTTAACTTTCCTGAACATCTCCTCATGTTCGGGATTTTTGGACGATTTCTCAGCTTCCACAGGAAGATCGAAACGAGGAGTGTAAGAATAGGGTTCTGGAGCTTTGAAAGTGGGCTCATGGGGGTAATATTGGTTATCATGAGCCTGGAATAAAGGCTCGCTAGAGGATCGGTGAATTGTAGCAGGCGGTGGTGCTACGAAGATAAGAATGGCTGGTGGAAGAGGGTACAGAACTGGTTTGGGTGGTGGAGCTTGCGGGGTTTGGGAGGTGGTGCCTTGGTATTGATGGTAAATAGGAAATCCTACAAATGAATCAACAGTAGGATGCTCATGGGTTTGATTCAATGGCGGGATGAAAGCAGGGTTGGCGGGGTAAGTTGGTGGTGGTTGCCCTTTTGCCCAGGCCTGGTACATTTCGGCCATCTGCTGCTTCAACTTATACATCTCTTCTTTCATCGAATTAACATCCAATTCTTCCACCTCTCTTGAAGGATCGATGCTAACTCGCATCAAGTTCTTGGTTAGACATGATCAATTCGCCTTTGGACCTGGTGTTGTATGGATGGGTTGCCAAAATGCTCAACAAACTAACCACCTGCCTTAGTTTTGCAGCATCAATAACAAATTCGTTAGTGATTAGACTTAACAGATTGGTAACCGCATATTTGTGGAATGCAATGCACCTAAGTAATTAATCATTTCTATCATATATTTGCTCGATTGCTTGTGTCATCCCGACTTTTCCTTATTTCCATGTGCAACTTCGCTTTTTCTCTCTTTTTTTTTCTTTTTTTTCTTGCCTTTCTTTGTTTGACTTCTCTTTGTTTTTTTTTATTCTCTCATTTCCCTTTCTTATTTTGTTTCCTTCTCATATTTTCTTATTTTCTTTCTCTTTTCTTTTGGTTATGGTCGAATCCTATGGAGATTGCCTACGTATCATGACCCCGCATGAATCAGACCGAGCGTAGTTCTGGGGTATAAGTGTAAAAATAAGTAATAAAACATTTTTGGGATTTTCAAAAAACAAATACTTTGATTATAACGACTCAAAAACTAACAGACTCAAAAGAAACTAACAGACTTTAACAGAAAGAAAATACAGACTCAAGTAAAAAAAATCACGAATACATTAATGCCTCAAATGCTTCTGGGGCCCGCGGGACATCATTCGGTCTCGCCACGGGCCTATATGCAAGATACCTTTGAAGCCTCTCCAAGTCACTTATTATCTGTCGGATAAACGTCATCACTGCCGCGAAGAAAGTGGTGCGAGTCATATCCTCACATGCTTGGCATTTCACAATAATGTAGTCTGCGATGACTCTGACCCATTCTCAGATTCTACCCTTTTCCTAAAGCAGACAACCGACCTGTTGATTCCGGGCTTCTAACACCTGAGTATTGTGGAGATGTTGATTTTGCAAATGTTGTATTTCTTCCTCCATCTGAGTCATCAAATCATAACAGTGTTCCTTATCAGCCTTGAAGTCCTTGGCTTGCTTTGCTGCTTCATTCTTGAAGGTAGTCATTTTTCTCTTCAGGCTGGTGATTGTCCCTTCATACTTTCTTTTCATTTGTTGCACAAACTTTGCTCGCTCTTCCGCCTCATTTGCCCATTGCGCTCGGACTTTGGCTAGGTTGGCCTCAGACTTTTCCAGGTCATCTTGACACTCAAAGGCTTTCTTTTTCAGACTGCTTATAAGCCTTTCATCCACTCTGCTTCTTTCCGAGTTTCTAGTAGTTGTTCTCATTTTCTGAATTTGGGCTTTGAGGGCTTCATTTTCCTGAGTTAGCTTTTTCTTCTCGCCTTCATCCGTGGCGGCTTGCAAACCATTCTCAAACTGAAGGTCCATGACTTGCTTTTCTAGCCTACCTATGGTGGCTCTGTACTCATTTTCTTTGGCCAACCAATTCCATTGCTCTTGTGATGCTCCGACAAATTCTTGAAGATGAGGTCTTTTGGACGGCCTTCCAAACTCAACTTCCCTTTTATAACAAGCAAGCTATCCTGGTGCAACTTCACCTCTGGACAGATCACGCACTCGAGTGTTTGTCATCAAGTACTGACATTCGCTCCAAATTTGGCGGACTGCTGCTTCATGAAACTAACCATCGGAACCAATCTCGACCACATGGAGACTAATGTCTTCATCCCTGGGAACCATTTGATATCTCCCTAATTGTCTCAAAACCTGGTATAGGGCATAAGGCTGGATATTCTTGATACCCATCAAAAGGAAATGAGGCCCGGTAACTGGCATGTATATGATCTCATCTACGGGAAACCACCGAAACATCCATTCTATTTGACTTGTACTGGTGGAATGGAGATGTGATACCCATTCTATAACCCCTTCTGGCAAGCTGATCCCATCAACCCTCGTATAAAATTCCTCTATACAGGTTTTCTCTATCGACCCATAACTCAGGAATTGAGGACAATGGCATAGATATTCAATCATCCATATCTGCAGCAACAAGTTGCACCCCTCAAAAAAGTCTCCTCCGGCTTTGAAGGTTGTGAGAGCACGGAAGATTTCAGCTACTATCATGGGTGCGAGGGTGCTTTTGGCCTGAGTAAGCAAAGTGCTGACAACTCCAGCTATTCGTATGTCGATATTTCCATCTTTCCTAGGAAATACCAGAAGTCCCAAGAAGACCACCATAAAAGCAAAACACTTGTGTTCTTCCCATTTGAGGCGGTTCCCTTTGCTACAAATTTTGTTTTCTGGATTGTTAAACCCTCCTATGTGACCGTATCTTTGGTATATAAACTGCGGAGTGGAAAATCTTGCGGCCAAATCTGGGTTATGGACCCCTCTGCTTATCTTTAAGGAATCTAGGAATCTGTGCACAGCGACGACTCTTGGAGCAACCAGATACTTGTGTCTCAGAGAACTTCAGTGCTCCCAATATATCCAGCTATTTTTTCTGGAGTTAGAGCGAGTTCAAAATCTGAGAAATGAAAAACGTTGTAGGCCGGGTCTCAGAATGTAACCAATGCCTTTATGATGTCCCCTCTAGGCCTGATTTTCAACAACCCGATGAGTCCTCCCAAGTATAGATTGACCTTATCTTGCCCTGATTTACCCAGATCTTCCCACCACATACACAGCTCCAAAGGGATCTTGTTCATGACTGTTATTGGCAAATTTTGACTCGTACTCATTCTGCACATTTATTAGGGTGATTAAGCAAAATCATGACTCATTTGACTCAAGAAAAGTTAATTTTTGAAATTGTCATTTCAAAAATAAAACTCAGCTTTGCAAATACGGCCTTTCAGCACTTCCAGGGAGAAGATTTTAAGGTTATGCTAGCTAACCGGCCAAAAATTCGAAAAAGAGACCAAAGGTGGTTGTTCTTGCTAAAACAGTCTTCCGGCATCCTTTTAGGGACATTCGGCTATTTTAGACAAAAATGGCATCACCCTGCTTATTTAAAATAAAATAATTTTTTTGTTCTTTTGGGCTATTTTTGCAAAAGGGAAGTTGGACCCGATGGGGGTTGCCTACGTATCCCACATCCAGCGAAAATCAAACTGGCGTAGTTCGGGAAATTCTGACAAAACAAAAACCAAGTCTTTTTTTTTCTTCTTTTTTCACAAAACTTTTCTTTTTTTTTTCAAAAGTTTGGTAGAGTTTCGGTATGTTTTGGACATTGGTTTTCAAAAACAGACAATTATCTCTCTCAGTCCCCACATTTTCCTTTTCAACTTTTCCTCTATGAGCCGGTCAACATGCAAATCTGAAGTAAATGAATGCACAAGTAGCAAGTAAGATGCATCAGGATGGTCTTTTCATTTCGGGTACACCTGTCCTAGACAGACCCAACCCCTGCATTGAGTCTCCAAAGTCAAATGCACATGATGCAAACAAATGTTCCTACTAGGGATCCGGTATGAGGCTGAGTTATTCTAGGTTCAAAACCTGGGTATGTGTTCTAGACTATGTACTCGAGCGGATAACTCGAGCCGAGGAGGGGGCTACGTACCGGGAACCAAAAGGCCATCCGTCTTAGTAACTTATCCGAGCCTCTTTCTTATTTCAAAGTATGGCACTAACAGAATAGGGAGTCTTGGCCAGCGAGCACATCCCCGAAGATGAGAAGAGAAGGGTTTTGTAGCAGTTTATATACAGTTCAAATAGTATCAAAGCGGTAAAAGCAATATTTAGCACATTAGGCCCAAACATGTAATCAGATAATAAATAAAGCCAAATATAGCAATTCATCTAAGCTCGAATTATAAACCCTGAACTAGAAGTTTTGGGTTCCAGTCCCCAGCATAGTCACCAGAGCTGTCACACCTCCTTTTCACTACACCCGTAAATGGTACAAGGGAGTTTTTTCCAATTTAAGTGAAAATCGAAACGGGATTATATTTATTCAAATTAAGAGTCGCCACTTGGGATAATTTATGGTGTCCCAAGTCACCGGTTCAAATCCCGAATCGAGGAAAAGGTTGACTCTGTATTACAGTCCGCGAACCAGAAATTTGGGTAAGGAATTCTGTTAACTCGAGAGAAGGTGTTAGACATTCCCGTGTTCTATGGTTCTAGCACGGTCGCTCAACTGTCATAATTGACCTAATTATCTGATTTTAAACACTTTTAAACCTATGTGCATTTTTAGCTTTAACCGCTTTCAATTAATTTTAAGGAAAAGTCCAACGTCACATAAAACGCGTTTTGAACCGCGTCGCATAAATGCACCCGCAGTCCGCAATACATTTTATATAACATTGTTAGGATTTAGATTTGGGTCACATAAATGCACACCCGAATTTAGGAAGGCAAATTATTAAACTAACGCGCCTAAAGCAATTTTGCATTTGCAACTTTGCGAGGGCCATGAAAATTTCACTAAGTGGCACACCTCGAATTCTAAGGATTAAACCAAACTTAATTAAGCGAGGGCCATGCAATTTGTCATTTTGTTTAGCACGATGCACCTCAAATTATTTTAGCTTAAGAGTTTCTAAACTAATTCATGAGGGCCATACATTATTTTAAGTTATCTAATTATGGCTCACCTCAATTTATTTGTGAAAATTCTAAATTTATTAAAGGAAAGAGCCTAGAGGAATTCAAGAAATGTTAAAGTTCTAACTTCTAAAACAGTATATGTACGCAAATGCCTATTTCCATTTTAAGCTTGAGCCCAATAACCCATAGCAGACCCAATAAACGCAAACGACTTCAGATGATACGTTGGACCTCCATAGCAGGCCCAAATCGTGGGTGTGTTGTAGCTGAGAGACGCGGCCCTCAGGATCGAATCCCTGAGGCGCCCAAATTGCACTTGAATAATCATAGAGGAATCAGTTATTAACAAGACATTCCACTGATTTTAAAACACAAAAACAAAGCTCCATTTTGACAATTAAGCTGTATGCAACTTCAGATTTTTAAGTCTCAAACTAAATCTAAGTACTGTGAAGGAAAAGAATTTCAACAAAGCTGGGAAAATTGTCCTCAAATTGCCGAAGAATCTGATTCATCAGTAACTAGCTGTTGGAATATTAATTAACCTTAAAACAACAATTACTTCAAACCATCTGTCAAGCTTAACCACATTCACATGATACTCTTTTACATATTAGAACCTGAAGAATCATCGAAAACACTAACTACATAGTCATAATTATTGAAAACACAAACTACACATTAGCTTTCCTTTTAAATGCTAAAACTCAGATCAAATGTCAAGTGTTAATTCTGTAAGCAAGTTTAGCACTTCAAAACTGTATTTGTATAAGCCAACACACATACAGGCCAACATCCAGCATTTCAAGACGAGAATCTGATGATTTTCAGCAGAACTAACAAGAGATGTGACCCAGAATACAAAATCAAACATGAATCTAAATAATCGAAGTCCATAGTCCACTTATCAATACACATGCGAAATACTCTATAGGTCACTCTCTCACACACAGTTTTAGAAAAAGAGAGCCTAATTAATGTCTATAATTCAAAGCCTAAGTACAGAATATGAAAACAGTAAAGAAACAGGGAAATCAACTTTGAATGCAGCCTTCATTTAACAAAACTCCAATCACATTACATGTCCAACAGTCATTCCTCAATCATAAGCTAAGGAAGGCACCTGGAAATTGGAAAGAAAATAGAAATGAGCACCCAGCAACATTCAGCAACAAGGAACAGTCCCAGATTCAACCAAATTCCCAATGAAATCAGCTCATAAACCAATGAAACAGTGACCTTAACGCAGAATTCACCCAGACTTTTCAAAAGAAAAACAAATTCCATTTCAAACCCTCAATGAATCAAAGATTGTTTCAGCAAATTCCAGATTGAAAATTCGAAAAAAAAAAATCACTGAAACAGTAAGAAAATTGCAGACGTTTGTATTTTTCTGAAATTTATCTCTCAAGTCTCTCTCTCTCTTGTTCTCTTCTCTGTTCTTATTTTCAGTATTTTTAGGGTTTTCTCTTCTTCTTTTTTTCAAGCTTTGTATTTTCCAGTCCTTAAATAGGCATTCGATTAGTGCCATTCCCATTATCAATTCAATTTTTCTATTTTTAAATTATCTACACTAGCTTAGTACTTTTTACTTTAATCGGTAGTGCATTTTCAAACCCTACCACTTATTAGAAGCTTCTTAAATTAGGTGAGATTCACTTCAAACTACCCCTACATTACCCCTTAAACTTCCGTCAGCTACTTTCAAGAAAGCAGACGGATATGAGTCAATCTTGACCCAAAACATATCAGGCCTTTGAAGTGGGATCAAGAATGGCCTGAAGGCCCAAACAATCCAACTGACCTAAGCCCCAATTCAGTGATTTTACCAAAATCAGAAGAAAACAAACATTTGAAGGATTCAAAAACTAAAATTAGCTATAGGAATGATTAACAACATACACAAACATGGAATGAACTAAAGAAGAACAAACAGACAATTAACAATTTCAAATAAAACCTAATTCAAATTTTAACTAAGTTGTTCAAAGAAGAGAAGAAGAAGAGGCAGAGGTGAAATAGACATTAAAATAAAAAGAAATGATACAGGGAAACTCACCGACTAAACTAGAAAAACTTGGTACCCTGACTTTTCGATTTCATCGCCAAATAATGTTAGTCACTTGTTCTTTGTCAAAACAATTGAGTAACACCATTTCGTGATGAAACCGACTCTAAAATCATCATCAGTCTCGAGTTTAGGTTTGGCTTTTAGAAATCGGATTTGGGATTTAAGATTCGACACGTTTCAGCCAGATTCGAGGGAAACCAGTGATATATTGGGCATGAGGGGGTTATGGGGTGTTAGTTTGGGGTCGATTGGATAAACTAAGGTTTGGGGTTCAAACTTCGATCGAAGATTCGACGAGTTCGGCTACTATTCGAAGGAAACGGTTTGGGGATTTGGGATGAGGAGGTGAAGGGGATTCTGGGGTGTAATTTTGGGATTGTTTGGTGGTTGCCCACTGCCGTGGGCGATTTCCGGCGGGCGGCGAGCAGTGGTGTGAGGCGGCGAGACAGGCTAGTCTCTGAAGAGAGATGAGAGACGAAGGAGAGGGGGGTTCTGAGGGGGTAAGGGAGTTTGGGGTTTAGGTATATTAAATCATTGATTTAATTAGGGCCGTTGGATAATTGGAATCCAACGGCTCTGATTAAATCATTAACGGAAACGGGGTCGTTTTGGTTGATTGGGGATGGGTCGGGCACGGGGAATACGGGTCGGGGTAGGTTAAATGGGTAACGGATTAAAGTTTTGACCGTTGAAACGAAGTAGTTCCACTTCAATACTACGTCGTTTTCAGGGTTTTGGCGACTGACTTCTTGGACCGGGTTATTGCATGGGTTTTGGGCCTGGGTCGGCGGGCTTTTGGGATAATTGAATTGGGCTCGAGAATTATTTTGAATTTGGCCCAAAATTCCGAATTCTTTTTCCTTCTCTTTTGTTTTAAAATTAATTCTTTTCTTTTCTTTTTCTTTTTTTTTTTCAAAAAATTAAAACTAAAATCCTAAATTAAGTTATAAAACCAAATTAACTTATCACAAATATTAACTAACCCTAAATAATCACCACAATTAATAAATTAAGAAAAACTACTCAAAAATCAGAAATTAAAATTAAAAGGTGCGAAATAACTATTTTTGTGATTTTCTTCTTCTTTTTTTTCGATAAAAACTTAATTACTAATTAATTCTTAAAAATGCAAAGTCAAATCTTAAATGCACATGCAACACATTGTTTTGTATTTTTTCAATAAAGGTGCACAGACAAATGCAAACATTTGAAAGAAAAATGCAACAAAAATTCACAAAATTGCAAACAAAAGAAAAAATTATTTTATTTTGAATTTTTTGGGAGTAATTCATATAGGGCAAAAATCACGTGCTCACGGATATCATTTCTCTCTCATCATTATAGTAAAACTTTCCTTTTTTCGCTCTTTTGTAACGACACTCCCCCATCTTCCCCTATTGTTGCTACCTTCTATCTCCATTCTTGCATATATATATAATAAATTTAAATTGTTCATAATGTATATACGACAAATATACCTTCTATATTTTCAACTAAACATGCATACATTTTATCTTATATTTTGTATATTAATAATGTGATTAGCTGGAATTTTTTTGTGGGATATTCATGGTATGTATAAGATATAAAATATTTTATACTAGAAATATACCATAAATATGAAAATCTTCAAGGAAAAACCTATGCATATACTAGTATATTTGTAGAATTTTATTGTATAAAACTTAATTACTCTAAATATACACTATATATATTTAACATATTTGTAAAATATTTACAATGTCAATTAATATACGTTTTATATATCATTAAGATTTAAATATACAAACATGAAAGAATCAAAAATCAAATAATATAAAATTAGTCAAATTATTGTTCAGCGTTAATTTAGGAAGTTAAGGAGAAGAATCGGAACTGCTTTGGATTTCTTTTTTTTGGAATTGAATGCTTTAGATTTTTTAAATCGTGATTCTGAGTCCATATTTATAGCTTCATGCTAAAAATATAATTATTTAGGTACCTTTTGTTTTATAGAATACCTACTACTGCTAGGTAACTGAAATATTTTCTTAAATATGGCCTACTTATGTTTTTTCCTCCTAAAAATTCCTTATCTAAACATCCAATTAATCTGCAATATGGAGATGAAGCCCATAGCTTTAAAAAGGCCCAAATAACTTTAAAATCTAACTTTCCTAGTTTTCTACTGTTCTATTCAGCAATTGATTCAGAAGAGACTGACAAATTTTTTTGTGTGAATCTAATTCAAAAGCGGTATGGTTCCATGGAAATAAAGCTAAGCCAATCCTCTCTTCCATTGCCCTTCAAAGCTTCTTCCTCTAAAGCTAACTCCATATACAAACACTTCAGTATACTTCCTAAGGTTCTCTTCCACAGTTGCTCTTTATTTACAAAGTATTTTTTTTTTCTTTTTGTGACGCTGTAAAGTGAAAATATGTTGAATAAGCGTTAAATAATTTCTGGGTTTTGTTTTTTTCCAGAGGTGTAAATACCAAATTCAAGAGTTTTTCTCAAATGGTCAACACTTGAACAATTCCAAGCAATTCTTGGTTCATGTGGTGAAAGAGTAAGTAATTCCTACAACAACGCTTTCACTATGTGTATACATATTTCTTACATTTAAGGAAAGAGGGAAAATGGGGTTGTTTTTGTTTGATTATTGGTGCATTTTTTGCAGGGATGAAACGTTGACTTCAATTTCAAAGTTATATAGGGTGCCTATTTATGAAATTGCTGCTGCAAATAAGGAAATTATTGATGTTGACCTTGTTTTTGAGGGTCAACTGCTCAACATTCCTTCCTATATCACAGCTTGCTCGCAAACGGTAAAGATTTTTTGGTTTGATTTGGTTTCATGTTAACAGTTACTAATATTCAATTGAACATTGAGCTAACATGCTATATCCTGCCATTTTTTAGTTTTTTGAATTGTGTGACCATATCATCTGAAAGTTTAAGTTGTTAGTGATAGTACATTTTTTTAAAAGGACAGCTCGAAGCACAAAACGTCCCACATTCATGCAGAGACGCGCCCCAAGGGGTGTGATGTAGACAGCCTACCCTAATGCCAACATCAATAGCTGCCCGTAAACCTGTAGGGCACACGGAAACAACAAGGAGAATATATTTTTAATAACTTAATTATATTATGTCTCAACATACCCCTCATGTATGGACCTAACTCTTGTCATGGTTTTTTTTTGGGTGGTGGTGAGATTTTAACCAAGGATTTCTACATGTTCTAATACCATATTGATTTATGTTATTATCTCATAAAAAAGCTTAAACTGTTAGAGAGAGTATACTTTTAATTGCTCTACTTAATTATTTATATTATGTGCCAACATGGTTATACTTAAATAGTTACACTTTTCTTGTATTCTGATGTTCCAAAGAACATCCATATCAGTTATCCCACCCAATATGCCACTGTTGTGGCAAACCAGTTATCGCCAAAAGGAATGTGTCGGTAGCCCAGAGCTTCGGTCTAGTGGTAAGACCGCGACTTGTGATGTATGGGTTAAGCGCAAGTCACAGGTTTGAACTCTGGAGCAGACAAAAGCTTGGTATTTATGTGGAGAAGGGTAAAGGGAGAGCCCATTATCTACCTAGTTCCGAACTTCGTACCACAGGATCTAGGGGATTTCTCGCCTGTAAAATGATGGTTAAGAGTTCTTGCTTTTTAGTTCCCACTCTGCCTATTTAGAAGGCTACCTTAATGAACTGAAGCGGATAAAGCTCAGCATTTCTCTAATTTGAATCGAAAGTTGGTTTTTACTCCGCTTACTTATCTTATAGTTTAGGGGTTTTATCCATCTTTGGTTTCATTGCTTGTTGTTTTGCCTGGTTCAATAATACTGCTTATCCTAGTGAATTTTACGGACCTACTGTGCCAGAAGCTTCTCAAGCTCAAGCATTTAGTTTTCTAGTTAGAAACCAAGGAATGTGTCCGAGTCATCAGATTTGCTCTAATTTGTTCATTGCCTATGAAGCTGGGTGCTAAAAGAATTGGCTTTGTGTAACTCTTGTCTAATGATGATGTGCTATCATTGAGAATGAAATTGATGCTCTTGCACTATTGATTTTAGTATATGTGATGATAGACCACATAAACTAAATGAGAAAATGACAGTCACCTCAATCGAGAGCCCCTTGTACTTACCAAGCTGAAAGTAAAAGCCTAAACAAACTATAACAAAGTCGGCAAATATTTTCAGAAAAGAAGGTTGTATTTAATTTGATGTCAGCTTATAGGGATGTAGTTTCCGTGATATGATTATGCTAAAGTTGTAAAATGGAAGGCCAAATAGAAAGTTCTGGAGTCCTTTTTTTTGGTTATTGTTTAGTTGTTAAAATCCATAAAATAAGCATTGCTTTAAGGCTCTCATCAGTAAGATATTTTGTCATTCTGGGAGGTAAGAATAAGATCCGTTATGTTCTGAACTTTTACCGTCAATCCAGCTAGTTTGTATAGTCATTCACTCATACCTTTGAATTTTTTGGAATGAGTTACAAGATTAGGAAGCCCTTAGAGATTGATCTGTCCAGATAATTCAAGATAGGCATTCGCGTATTGCGTTTGACAAAATCTTGTAATATATTTTCTGACAAACTTGGATGCAGCATTTACATGATTTAGCAGAGAAACGGATCTTTTTAGTAGCTGCAATACAAGTAAAAGTGTTCTAATTTGCTTCTAATTGGAATTTTTTTTTCTTCTAATGTTGCTTGTCAGTGTCAAAGGAAGATGATCAGGTTACCTAAAATTCATGTGTCTGAAACGAACCGGCGCTTGAAACTCTGTGGCAAAGACTTCAACCAGAAGATCCTATCTGTGCTTTCATGCCGTCATTTACCATATGTAAGGACTTCCTTGAGAGATGTCGTATCTCTGTCTCATTTGTTATAGTAATTATATCTATTGCAAATGATTAGTGTGCAGACCTTTTTGAAATGTTGATAGATACCTCAACAGACTTGTCAATGTTATTATCAGGCTAAAACCACTGGTTATTTTCTAGTTCTGGTTCCTCTGATAGCCTTTTGCATCAGATGCATAATGATGAATGCGTTTCACCATAGAGTTGCCAGAAATAAATTGCAAGATGTTCGTCAGGCATCTGGAAGCATGAGATGGAAATTAGCTCTTCGCGATTTGAGCGATCCAGATGCTTCATATACTGATTCAAGACCTGAAATTGAAGTAAGTATTTCAGAGAAAAAATTACTATTTTGTTTGCAGTCTTCCTTCAGTTTTCCACTCTGGTTCATGTTTTTTTTTATTCATTCTATAATTACCTTGGTGTGGCTTAATTCAGTTCTGTACTTCTTCACTGTAAGACATCTCAGGATAAAGAAGATATTTTCATGACATGGTCTTGGCAATTTGCCACCAAATTTCAGGAATAACTAACAACTAAGACGTCGTTTGGTATGATGGATTAGCAAAGATAATCCTGGAATAAAAATTTAGTATCGCCTTATCCCTTGTTTGGTTACTAATCTTGGGATAAGTTATCCCAAGAATAAAAATAGTACCGGGATAACTTATACTTACTAGAAGGCGGAATAGTAATCCCAGGATAAAACAGTAAAATTGACAATCTCAAGATTAATACAGCATACCATATAGTCAATAAGAAATAATCCCAAGATAACTAATCCTACCATAACGTGTTTTCAAGCCAAACGACCCCCAAGTAATTTGTGGAAGTGCATGAAGTTGATGTTTTTCCTTTAATATGGTTGCATTCTTGCATCGCATGAGCTTATTTTTCCTTTAGAACTTCACGATTGTCAGAGAGCTTTCGGATGAAAATTTGATAATTTGATAATCAACAATACTAGTATCTTATTATCTCAGCATTACTTTCTATCATAGAAATTAATGCACATGTGTTCGCCTTCTTTTCTGTTTTACATGGTGTTAAGAGTGCAGCAAAACAATACACGCTTCTTGCTTTGATTCTGTTAATGTTTTAGCGAAATCTCTGACTACATAGGTTACCCTGCTAACATATTGAAACTGCTGCACAGAATGTCACAGATGATCAAGATAATTTCCATTCGGAAGACCATTCACGTGCTTATGCTAAACTGGACCATGATTATCAGAAGTTCTTGGCTGAATGCGGGATGAGTAAATGGGGCTACTGGCGCGGTGGTTCATCTAAATAAGAATGCTGGAGTATGATTGTTGCGTTACAAATTTTACGATTGTGTTGATGAATGTATATAGTGCAGAATGTTGATGAATGTATATAGTACAGCTTATTGATGAATGTACGAGTTTGTCTAATAGCATTGCCCAGATGAAATGATGTAAAAGAAGAATCTATGTTAAATTTTATTAATTCTGGCCAAGATAATATTTTAGAGCACAAGTCCAAATATATGGACTTGGGTGAAATTAAAAAATAGCCAGATTTATAAGTGGTAATTGAAAAATAGCCACATTTTCAAAAGTAATCGAAATTTAGCCGCTTTTTATGCAAAAATAAATCTGAACGAAAACACTATTTAAAATCCGGAAAATATTTCAGCATAATATACTGGAGTTCGAATTTTTACATGTGAACTTCCAGCATAATATACTGGAACTCCAGTATATACTGGAACTCCAGTATATTATGTTGGAATTTTTCGTGTTGTAGTAAAATAGTGACTATTTTTCAATGACTTTGCAAACGCTGGCTAATTTTCAAGTACCAGTCCGAAAAATGGCTAGTCCGTGCTAGTTTTACCTTATTTTCAAGAAGTGCAAGAAGTCAGCTCAAGATTGATTTCAAGAAGCCAAGATTCTTTCCTTCTTAAAATAGGATTTATTTATTCCTTTTAGAATAAGGATTTTCCTTTTAGTAGGATTCTAGTTTCTTTTCCTTGTAGAATAGAGATTTTACTTTACTTGTCTTTAGTTATTGTATTTCCTCATTAGAATAGGAATTGTAGTCATCAAAGAAGAGACTCTAGCCTATATAAAGGGTTCTCTTGCGTTGTAGAGTAAAATTGATGTTTTTGAGGCTTGCCCTATGATCGGGTCCAAGCCTGCACTACTATTGAGTAGCGAGGATGGTCGATATAGTTTTACTCAATAAGGTCGGGATCGAATCCACATGGAGTTAATTTGTTTGGAGTTAGGTTTATATCCAAGTAGAGATGCGGGTTTTGCTCTTAATTACTCTTCCACAATTGGTTGGTTGTTTTCTACTTCTACTTCTAGTCTATAGCATGCAGTATTTAAAACTAAGTACAATATTTTTGTTGGTTGTTTTCAAGGATTTAAAGGGACTAGGGTAGTGACTTCCACCTAGGTTGATATCTAATGGGTAGCAATAATCTAGGGCAATCATGTGATTATTTGGGATCATAATATAGCTATCACACCGAGGTACTCACACTCTATCTCTCGGTAGTTTGAGTGATTTTCGCCCAATTTGGTTTTCTCAAATCCAAATGGGTATTCATGCAATTCAAGTGATTTTAGCTCAAGTCAGGTATTACTATCTCTAGGTTTAATCCTTTAATTGGGGCTATCAATTTCTTGAGTTCACCCCAATTCCCCATTAGCCTAATTTTCCTAGACTTAATCCTTCTTTCTCAAGTAGAGACTAAGTCATAAAGGCATAAATCAGTGTTTGTAACTACTAATTCAATAGTTCTAGTAAGAACTAGGCTAAAAATCACTAACTCATACACATTCAAGCCCTAAAATTCAAGACCCATCAAATACCCACACTAGGGTTGGGTGACAACCCTAGCTATGGGTTTAGCTACTCATGAAATTAGCAAAAATCAAATATAAAGAGAAGATAAAATCCATAATACTAAATAAAAAGATAAAAATATAATGTTATAAGGTAAATCTTGTACAAAATTACCCAAATAGGAAAAACTAGTCGTCTCACATGCTCAGCAAAACATAACATAACCTAAAAATGTGAAAAAGATCTATTTATACTAGGCTAAAATTTCTGGACAAAAAGGCCCCTGCGGTGGTTTCGCGGCTGCGTAATTCTGATCGCGGCCGCATTCGTGCTTTTGCGGCCGCGTAATATTGAGCACGGTCCGCGTTTCTTTACATCTGAGACTAGGCTGGAACTTGTTTTGCGGATCATGTATTTTTCATTGCTTCAGCGTTTTTCATTTTTGCATAACTTGCAAAGTCTCTGATCCTTAGCACACGCTGTCAGCAGAATTCCAACCGCGGCCGCGCCAGCTAAAATCTCTAAAGACACCTTATGCTTGCAGGGTTTGTACAAAATAAGCCATTGGAATTCCTGGATCAAGGTAGGATTTATCGGTCTATGAAGGTATCATCTTTCCTTAAGCACTTCATTTTCCCTCAAGAAAAAGAAGGGAAAATTTTAGCTGTCCAAAGGTGTCTTCATCAAGCGTCAATTGGGACTAACAATTACCCTCAACACAAATGAATTATCAACAACACAAAACCTTTTGCGTACCATAGTTCTAATGCAACACTAGAGCATCAAGGATTGACTGAATTCACCAAGGAAGCTTGCTCTATTACGTAGGTCATTGTAGAACCCAAACTCTTTCTCCTCTACTCTCCATAAGCAAATCTCACTTAAGAATTGTAGCACGCAAACTAAGGATTGTGAAGAAGTACGATCATCTCTCACAAGGGAATGTCATAAGTCCGACTCTAAGTACCATAAGCTTTCCCCTTATGTGAATCACCACTAATATAAGCTCACTCAACTCGAAATCAATATAGGGCTTTTGCGGGAATGTAATGAAGGCTTTTGGATCAAGGTAGGATTTATCGGTCTATGAAGGTTTCATCTTTCCTTAAGCACTTCATTTTCTCATTTCGGCTCACACTTTCTTGGCTCTTTGAGCCATTTTCTTCTTCCTTAGGGGAACTAGAGAGACACACTGTCACTCTTTTTTGTTCATGACGATCATTTTTCTCCTTTTCTAATCGTTTCATGCCTTTCATCATTGCTTTAATTGAATCCCTTCACTTTTCTATCTTATTCACTTTCTTTTTGGCTTTCATTGACTTTTTGGCTTTTCTTTATTTTCTTTTTGCCTTTCCTTTTCTTCATTTTGTACCTTTTATCACTTTCATATTCCTCGCCTCTCCCCCAAACTTTTTCCTTTGCCAATATGCTAAGGAAAGATTAGGTGCCAAGAGAGGGTCATTATAGAACGGATAAAGGCTTGTATCATAGTTATTAAAAGAAAAAGGGCTTCGGCTCAACGGGTTTGACTAGGGGTACTATATTTGGTAGGCTATGGATGCTTTCAAGTTTCAAATTGGATCAAGGAGAGCCTAAAATCATTTCTCAAGTCGAGCTATACTTAGAATTTCGCCTAGACAAACATTCAGGGCAAGTTCTAGACTTATTGGCACGAGACTTGGACTTGCAATTCAATACCTCACCTCACAAGCTGTTGGATTGCTAAATAGAACAGAGTCGAGGGCCCACAACAACCCTTGCTAAGATTGAGCATCAAAATGGCTCCAAGAAGCCACTCGATGATTGTTTAGTCAACACAAGAGTCTAAAAGTCACAACTAGAACTATTCTTTACCAATCAACTTGTTTCCAACCATAAGGTCGAAGGTAAATGTGTTAGGCCCAAGTGAAGCTTACCTGAGACATTTTTATTCATTACTACTATTTACACAAAAATATAAAGAAAACGGACTCAATCCCTTAAGAAGGTTATCATGACATCCATCGTCGGAAAGAGTCACCCGGTTCACACAACATTCACATTTAGAAAGAATTGTGGCATTAAGAAAATCAAAGACGTATTGTCCACATAAAATGTAAAAAGAAGCTAACAACTTAACAAGAAACTACTAAAGGAAATAAGAATCTATGAAGTAAAATTACGAAAGAAGTTATGAAGTAAACTACGGAAATGAAACTGAATATATATAAAATTGAAGTAAAGCAAATATTTACATAAATGAAAACGAATATATACATCAAATGGTAAAAAAATTTATACATACCAAATGTGAAAGTAACGAATATATACATACCAAAAGTAAAATAACGAGAAGTAAAGATAAAAGAAAAAATAGTCTCATAGTTATTACATACCAATGTTATCCAATTATCACCAAATCAAAATAGACCACCCCCCCAAATAAAAGATAGCATTGTCCTCAATGCTAATATCAAAATAAAATTAGGGAAAGGGTTAGAGAGTAAAGAAAACTCCATATGTGGTCTGCATCTGGTCTTGCACATGAGTGGGGTCCTCGGACTGCACAGGATTAACAGCTCCCTCCGGGTCCTCTAACTGGATCTCCCAATCTGACTGGGGGACCACGAGGTTGTTGAGCATCTGGATCATCTCCGCAGGAGCATGTGTAGTGGCAGCCGGCTCCTCAGACTGTCTAGCTGCTGGTACCTCCTCCTCTGCTGCCTGTGTTGTTGTGACTTGCTTCTCCAAGAGCAAGTCCAGTGGGATGTCTCCAGTCGAAGTAAACCTCTCTACATCCTTCTTCAGCTGCTCCACTGACTCCTTTCAGGCCCGAGTCTTCTTCATCTTCTTGACTTGCTTGCCCAGATCCTTTATAGCCTTCCCATGAATATCCAAAGTGTCCATGATCTTCTTCTGGTTCTCCAGGAGCTTCTTCTGGTTGTCCAAAAGCTCCTTCAATAACTCCTTCACTGATGAAGGTACCTGATGCTGTGACAGGACTGATTGTGTTGCTACTGCGCTGGATAAAACAGACAACTTTGATGTAGTTGCCTGTATCCAGTTGTTAATGCTGGATAAAGTCTGAGAAACCCGCAGTGCAGTCTGAGGGTAAGTGGAAGAAGAGGGAACAGACAATGGCATGGTGATGGATGGCCCGGATGAAGGAGGAGGTATGGCAGTTGAAGATCCCCCTGCTGTGAAAGGCTCTAACCCGGCGGCTACTACCCCTGGCTCTTCATGGCCAGTGGAGATAACAACTTTACCCTTTGCTTTAGGGTTGTCTGGTCCTTTGGTGCTATACCACGAGAAGGGATTCTTTGGCTTTGTCTTAGTGTCATAGTTCTTCTTCTCAACTCCTTGGTCCTCGAAATACATGGTCAGGAAGTTGGAGTAGGGGTAGGATTGTTCTTCCTTTCCAACTGCCTTTGTGATGTGATAGTACATAAGGTTCCCCACATTGATAGGATACCCTGCCATGATGGAGGCTATCAAGACACACCGGGTGAGTGGGAGGACATTGTCATGCTGACACAGATCAAGCCGGCTGTACACAAAGGTGGACCACCCCTTGGCTTCAAAGCTGAGGGTGTTTCTGGCTATTGGGACTCCAGTTGTGAGCCATGCCGGTGTCGTCCCTAGGGATAATATCTCCACCAACCATGGACGGGTTGCTTTACCAAGTTCCAGCTTCTCCAAGTATTTCACGACTTCCACATCCTCGAAATCGGCATATTCATTTAAAATGTGGCCATCAATCCGGATCTTCATATTCCGGACCTTTGTCATAGTGGTGCCTTTTTTGATGTGGGCAACGTTTGCATAGATTTCTTTGACAAGGTATTCATTAGAATTGGACTTCAATTAATCCTTAAAGAAATGCAGATGAAATGAACACAGTGCTTCTCAGAACATTGCACTACTGACTGCTAAAAGTGAGCGCGACCGCGGAAGGTCCATCGCGGACTGCATAAAAATGGGCGCAGCCGCGAAGAGGTTGGGTTCAGAATACCAACTCTCTGAAACTCAAGAGCGCGTACCGTGAAATTTGGGATGCGGCCGCGTAAATACAAACGTGGACCGCAGAAAAGTCACCGCGTCCGGGAACATGCATCCATACTCAGTTCTCACAAATTAGGGAACGCGAACCGCGTAAAGTGGACTGCGGACCGCGAAGTTCAAACAAAACGTTCACTGATGAACATTTGAAACCTAGGGTTTTTACTAAGTTCAAAAATTAGTGCAATTAACATGCATAGTTAATAACCCTATCCCCCAATTAGGCATGTAAAAATTACCCACATTAATTTAAGCATCAATTTGCGATTATGGCAAGTATTCAAACCCTAACTAAAAAGAAAAAAAAAATTAAAACTAAGAGAAAAGAAGAGCAAAAGATAAAATCAACGCAAGGATTTGAGCATACCAGTTGTGAAATTTAGTGAAAATTGAACTCTTGATTAGTGTCAGATGAAATTAAGAGCCACAGATGATGAACAATGATTTTTTGTGCGGTGAAACTTTAGAGGTCAAAAAGCGTAAAATGATTAAGGAGCCCCTATTTATACTTAGCAATTAGTGGAACCCGCCGATTTACCTGAACGCGACCGCGAAATTCTATCGCGGTCCGCGTATTGTTGCCTAATGGAGCACAACTTCAAACACCTGGGTATGGTCCACGAAATAATGGATGCAGCCGTGGAATACACCGTGGACCGCCAAAATATGGACGCGATCGTGAAAACTGAAGGGTATTTGACAGTCCAACTTCAGAGAGTTGGCATTTTGCTCTTTTCAATTACGCGTCCGCGAGCAAAAAGTTGTGGCTGCAAAATGCACACGCGGACAACTAAATTTTGGGCGCGGTTCGTGAACTTCCCACACTTAGCCAAATTTTTCCCTTGTCAAAATTCTGCACTGCACAACTAATTCCTACACAAACTTCACAACAAGTTAGTCCAAAACATAGCCTAATCTAAGAAAAAAATCAAAGGAAAGAAAAACACATGGGTTGCCTCCCAAGAAGCACCTGATTAAATGTTGTGGCATGACTCATGTTATCATCATTCACTTGAAATGGATTAATGCCACAATATGGCCATCATCAACTTTACCAAGGTAGTGCTTCACTCGATGCCCATTTGTCACACCTGCTTTTTCCGCCCCGCGAGGGTATAAGGAGTTTTTTCCAATTAAAGGACAGTCGAAACGAGATTTATTTATTTATTTCAGAGTCGCCACTTGGGAGATTTAGGGTGTCCCAAGTCACCAATTTTAATCCCGAATCGAGGAAAAGAATGACTCTGTATTACAGTCCGCGAACCAGAAATCCGGATAAGGAATTCTGTTAACCCGGGAGAAGGTGTTAGGCATTCCCGAGTTCCGTGGTTCTAGCACGGTCACTCAACTGTTATATTTGGCTAAGGAGGACTCCTGACAACTTGCATTTATCCTGATTAGTGCTTGCTTTTCCCTCCTGGAGAATTCCTCTTCAACAACTAACTTTTCTCCCCCTGCTCAATCAAAGAAAATTTCGTCAGTTTAAAATGGTGGTTAGTTGATGGCATTCTTGCTGAAAAACATATCCTCAATTTACCAAGAATAGCATATTGAACACATTGAGATGCACCTTTTACATATATTCTTGCAACACCAATTCCTTTGAAATAACAATTACTACATCAATCAAATTTCAGACTTACAATATTTGCATGGACACCATAGGAGCTCCATTTCTAAGAAGAGGGGGTTTTAGCCACACATACCTCAATAGAGCTTTCCTTAAATTCTTACTATAGTTCTGGAACTCTTAGCAACTTTGATCTCAAGGATGAAAATCTATTGTGTTTTCCTTGTTAATCTTCAAAGATTTGAGTAAGAATTGACAAAGGATTTGATAAAGATTACTTTATCACTATAGGTCTCACTCTCTCACTCTAAAGCATCAGTTTTTCATAAAATAATGACACATTGCGTGTATATAAAGAAGTTGGGTCGGGTTATAAGGATAGAAAAATAGATAGTCTAAAATTTTCGGACCGGGCTACAGGCCTGGCTTCCAGCTTAAAGCCTAGCCTAGCCTGGCATTACCCAGGCCTCACCTGCTTAAAGCCTGGTCTAGCCTGGCTTTATCCAAGCCTCACCAGCTTAAAGCCTGGTCCAGCCTGGATTTATCCAAGCCTCACCAACTTAAAGCCTGGTCCAGCTTGACTTTATCCAGGCCTCACCAGCTTAAAGCCTGGTCCAGCTGTGATGAAAATTTCTACTCCCCAACATATTGTTCAACCCAAAACTCTAAAAATACAACATATTAGCCTACCTTGACACAACAAAACCTTATTTTACATAGTGAAGTTTTCCGAGGCCTTACACTATCCTCCAGAAAGAGGGATAAATTTGGCCAAGTGCCACTCGGTATTCACGACAGAAGTCGAGAACAACTGGATCTATTGCTGGAGAAGAAAGTTTCGAGGAGTCGACAGGGCCCAAAGTGAATTGGTATGTATATACATGAAGAAACCGACCTTATGATTTGTTATGCTCTTATTAGGGCTAGGGATCTCAACCAACACTTTCTTTCCCCATCGGCAGTCCACCCGCACTTTGTCTACATCCTTCACAATGCTAATATACCGGGACACATGCTCGCATCGGCCCGGTGTAGATGAGGGTCTCTTGATGAAAAAGTCGTTCACCGTGTTGAAATCGGAAGGGGTACATTATTCAATGGTGGGTATCACTTTGGGTTTGCCTTTGGATGTTTGAGATGAAGAGGCAACATCCTCTTTTCGAGGCACTGTTTAGAGGTTTTGGCCATGGTGGTGGAAAGGCCTTTCTGAGAAAGTAAGTAAGGAATCAAGAATGGAAGAAGGAAGAATAGGAAAGGGGATGTCCTTGACTTTGAAAACTTGAAGATGTTGTAAAAGTGTGAATTATTAAATGATTGAGGTATTTATAGAGGTCATATGGGCAGCGGAAAAGACGAACCGATAGTGGTTCGTGGGCTTCTCGATAGTCGTGTTGACGACAACCCTATCACGACTTTTGAGTTGTGGCAGTTAATGCTCTGATAGACTGATGTCATGGTAACAGTGCCTAAAGAGTAGAAGTTCGAAACCGTTTCCTATCACTTTGTTCTAGGAAACACGGGGACTATCTATACACAGTAAAATCGAAGGATCCAATTTTCGATCATTACGATGCCTCGTAAACACGTTGTCGAAGGCTCAAGGCTAAGATCGAGAGTCACACCCGAAGGGCTATCGACGCCCGACCTCGGGGCAATATGATTATGGCGAAAAAGTGGGAAGTTCCCAAGGCGTGTAGCTAGAGCTGGCAAAGCCTAGTGGGCTAGTTCAGACCCAAATCAAGGCTTTGAATGGCTGTACCAGCCCCATATCTTCGTAATAAATACATTTGTACTATGTTGGGATTCCCCTCATATATAAAGGGAATCCTTATCATTTTGTAAGGGATCTGATGCTCAATATTAAATATTCAAGAACATTCTATCTGCTCTCTAACATATTCTCTTGATCTTATTGCTTTCATTTATTATTTATGTTCATTGTGTTCTATTTCTTGTTCTTCATTTATTGCTTATTATTGGCCATAAAGAGCCGTCATTTATTTTCTCATAACTGTTAGTCACCCATCGACTACCCTCGGCAGGACATTAGACTTGACCTCAATGCAACGAATAAGCAAGCTCGAGGCCCCAATTATCAGCCATTCGGTTTGGTTATCACCCTGTTTTCAAGCTCTTATCTTATTCCCAAGTCTTTCACTTAGCATCGATTGCCTAACAACTAGCATAAAAAATAGATCACATATTTTTAGAACCAGAAAATCAAATCTAATTGTAATTACCATTTTTAAGGTAAACACTTAGCTTGAAGGATTAGGTGTTGTTGCCTTATGTGCTACTTGTTTAGTTGTTAAGTACGATGTATAGGTATGGTGACAAATATCTATACGTCGTTGTTGGGTCATAGCATGCGAGTGAGTCCTATACTTGTGACCGTTGTGTTTCTTTGTATGTATTATTCCTTCTTAAACTAGTTATTTCTCATGATAAACAAGTGTTATTATGTTTTTCCTGGTTTTGGATATTTGTTGAGTATTGGATCAAGTTGAGATTTCTGTTGTGAAATTAAATGATGAAACGAAGTTGTTTGATTGTGATGCCCTTGCCGGGTTGTGATTGTTTCTGTTGTCTCTTATGGTGAGGAAGAGTGATAAAGCACGAAGAGTGATGTCGTGTACATTTATACTATTCATATGGTAAGGAAGAGTGATAAAGCACGAAGGTGATGTCGTGCATATTTATATTATTCATATGGTGAGGAAGAGTGATAAAGCATGAAGGGTGATGTCGTGCACTCTTCTATTATTCATATGGTGAGGAAGTGTGATAAAGCACGAATGGTGATTCAATGCATATTGCTATTATTAATTGCATGGTGAGGATTGAGAGTAAAAGCACGAAGGATGATGCCGTGCATTTTTCTGTTTGTAGTGTTTATTTGTTGTTATCGGTTCAAGTGTACTAGTTGTTTAGATTCCTTTACTGCTGTGATTCTATATGTTGGAACCCCCATAGCATGTTGCCCCTTCCCATTTATTTCTGCTTAACTTTTATTACTTGTTATTCTGTTAGTATATTGTTTAACTGCACAAGTTCATGTTGTTTGTCGTGTCCTAGCCTCGTCACTACTTTGCCGAGGTTAGGCTCAGCACTTACCAGTACATGGGGTCGGTTGTACTGATACTGTACTCTACACTTTTTGTGCAGATCCCGGTACTAGACCCTACTGATCAGAGTTTGAGGTTGCTGCTTCAATCCACAAGAGACTCAAGGTAGATCTGTCGGCGTTCGCAGACCTTGGAGTCCCATTCCCTTTATCTTAGTTCCTGTTTTCATTCATTCCGAATAATAGATGTATTTTCCTTCAAACCAATATTTGTAGAAATAGGTTCATGGATTGTGACACCAGATCATTGGGGTAGTCATGTTTTAGATTTTGAACTGTTATAAAATTGCTGGACCTCATATCTGTTTAGCCTTAATTAATATTTATTACTGTTTTGGTTAATGATTAATGTGCTAGAACCATATCTATTGGCTTGCCTAACATTCAAGAGTTAGGTGCCATCACAATCTCGACGGTGGGAAACCCTGGTCGTGACACAACAAGATATTTCATCCGGTCTATTATGTTAGTAAGACCATGAACGACGCCCAAGTCAACTATACGGTGACCGAGAAAGAACTCTTAGCCATTGTCTTTGCCATGGAAAAGTTCCACCCATACCTCATGGGTACCAAAGTGATTGTTCATACCGATCACGTGGCGATTCGTTATTTGATGAATAAGAAGGACTCAAAGACTATATTGATAAGGTGGGTACTTCTTCTACAAGAGTTTGATCTTGAAATCATAGACCGAAAAGGTAGTGAGAATCAAGTGGCAGACCACTTGTCCCGTTTGGAAGAGGAGGAGAGGCTCCATGATGGACTTGAGATCAATGATTCGTTTCTGGATGAACAACTCCTTTCCATGTCTTTGACCGGGATGCCTTGGTTTGCCGATGTGTCCAACTATCTTGTGAGCGGAATTGTCCTAAATGAGTTCTCTTCAAACCAAAGAAGGAAGCTCAAACGGGTCTGCTTGGATTATTACTGGGACGAGCCTTATCTTTTCAAGATTTGCACCAATGGTGTTATCCGGAGATGTGTCCCAAAAGAAGAACAATTGGGTATTCTTGAAGCTTAGCATTCCTCGCCTTATGGTGGTCACCATGGTGGGGCGAGAACTACTACAAATGCCCTAAGTTGTTGGCCTACTTGTACAAAGATGCTAGCGAGCTCATTAGGCGTTGTGATGAGTGCCAAAGAGCCGATGGAATTTCCAAGAAGAATGAGATGCCTTTCACTACCATCCTTGAGATTGGCATTTTTGATGTGTGGGGTATTGACTTTATGGGTCCGTTTGTGAGTTCATGTGGGAACACTTATATTCTTGTTGTTGTGGATTATGTCTCCAAGTGGGTTGAAGCTGTGGATTTGTCCAACAATGAAGCACGGATTATGGTGGGATTCTTGAAGAAAAACATATTCACAAGGTTCAGCACCCCAAGGGCCATCATTAGTGATGGGGGTTCTCATTTTTGCAACAAAGCCTTTGACACTTTACTCTCCAAGTATGGTGTCACTCACAAGTTGTCAACTCCCTATCACCCCCAGGCATGTGGACTGGTTGAGGTCTCCAACAGGGATATACAGAGTATTCTATCTAAGACTGTCAATGCAAACCGGACTGATTGGTCAAGGAAACTTGACGATGCTTTACGAGACTATAGAATAGCTTACAAGACTCCAATTGATATGTCTTCGTATCGGTCGGTATTTGGTAAAGCATGTCACCTCCCGATGGAATTAGAGCATACGGCCATGTGGGCGTTGAAGAAGTTGAACCTAGAGTGGGATGTAGCTGCCAATCTTTAGGTGGAGCAATTGAATAAACTTGATGAGTTCCAGTTCCATGCTTACTCCAGTTCGCCCTTTTATAAGGACAAGATGAAGCACCTCCATGATAAGTATATTCAGAACAAAAAATTCAAAGAAGGTGACCTTGTTCTCTTATTCAACTCTCGGTTACATATGTTTTCGGGAAAGCTAAAGTCAAAATGGAGCGGTTCTTTTAAAGTGGTGCATGTAACTCCTTTTAGTGATCTAGATTTAAAAAATTAGAATGGTGAGATCTTTAGAGTCAATGGTGTAAGCACGTGATTTTTGCCCTATATGAGAATTACTCCCAAAAAATTCAAAAATAAAGTAATTTTTCTTGGTGTGCAATTTTGTGATATTTTGAATAATTATTTGTATTTGTCTGTGCATGTTTATTTGTTAAATTAATAAAAATACAAAAATATGTCGCATTTGCATGTAGGATTTAATTCTATAATTTTTACTAATTAAATTTGTTTACAAAAAATAAAAATTACAAAGAAGGTGTTAGGCATTCCCGAGTTCCGTGGTTCTAGCACGGTCGCTCAACTGTTATATTTGGCTTGACTATCTGATATAATACGTATTATAAACTTATGTGCAAATTTAACTTTTAAAAACCGCTTTTATCATTATTTATTTTATACAAAATTGCAACGTCGTGAAAACGCATCTCGAGCCACGCCACAACCAGTGCACGCGTGATTTGTTGACGCATTTTGACTTCGTCAAGATCGTGATTTGGGTTACATAAATGTACACCCGTATTCAAGAAAATAACCTTATTAAATATGCTCCAAAATACTACGCGTTATGATATTATTAGGTAAGACCGTGAATTTTACTAAATCGCCCATCTTGAAATCTAGGTATTTTCTTATATAAAAAAAATAAATAAATAAGATTGGAGGACTGCAATTTTTGTATTATTTATATTTATTTATTTGTTAGCGAGATCCTCCCTTATTTTATGAATACCCTTTAATGACTACATCTTTATTATTACTAAGTTTGTCCATAATTATGAAGTCAATCTCTACATACTTAAAAATAACATATTAATTACTAATTCAAAACAAATATTAATGGAAAGTAATATTACTAAAATGATAATTACGAACAACATGGAATTTCCCAAAAAGTAAAAAAAAACTAATTATCCCATAGTTGGATTAAAACATATTGTTAGTATGACTTAAGCATATTGAAATTAATTATTTACAAATACTGAAAATTAAAAAAAAACTTGATTACTAAACCATATTTCTAAAAGTTAAACAATTTAAACTTAACTAACTTTGTTTTAATTCACATCATGTCCTAATACTTGATTCGCAAACTAATTCATGTTTTAACTGAAATTAACTACATGATTCCGATTAACTTAATGTTGACAAAAAAACCTTATGAATAAGGAATTAATCAATTTTTGCCAAACTGATTCAATAACGCCATTTTTACGTTATTTCTTCTATTTTGATTATTAAACAGTTTTAATTAGTAATCCGTCTTGAATATATTTCCTAATAATCCGGTTAAGGCGTTATTTAATATATCGCTATAACATGTCTAATTATGCCAAATGACAGTGATTGACAGAATAATAATACATGAATAATCTAAATACAATACAAAAAAAAATTAAAACTAAATTAAAAATTTAACATTCCGTTCTAGGCGGATGGGAATTTGGATAAGGTGTTTGAGAAAGTATTTGCTGAAGTAAACATGGTTGAGGCCGGGGAAGGGTCAAGCAGAGCAGACATACAGTACATCGGACCACGTGCTAACATCAACAATTGGGAAGCTACTCCTCTTCCAGTTCGGAGGGAGTCGTGGTAGTGGGTTTTGTTTTCCTTTTTGTCACCTGGATTATTCCAGGGTTTGTAATCCAGTTGTTATGTTCCGTCCGTTTGGATGAGTTAAAACCTTGTTGTCTTTACGTTTAATGAAATGCAATTTTCTTCGTCCCTAATTCTCTTTCCATTTTCGTTTCTTTTCTTTGTACAGTTCTCTTTATGCTGATATCAATGACATGACATGCATGTCCCACGGTAGTCCCAGCTACCAAAACTTCCCGAACTACATTGACATGATTCCTGTTTAGCCCAGGATATGTAGGAAACCTTTGAAGCAAAGGTTCGGTCAAATCTTTTTCAAAAAAAATGCTTCACACGGAGTACTCGGATGGGCAAAAATCGCTCGCTTTATCTTTGCACGAAAACCCTTCGTGTCTTCGGGCAAAGAGGGGCAGCTGTAAGCACGTGATTTTTGCCCTATATGAGAATTACTCCCAAAAAATTCAAAAATAAAGTAATTTTTCTTGGTGTGCAATTTTGTGATATTTTATGATATTTTGAATAATTATTTGTATTTGTCTGTGCATGTTTATTTGTTAAATTAATAAAAAATACAAAAATATATCGCATTTGCATGTAGGATTTAATTCTATAATTGTTACTAATTAAATTCATTTACATTCTTTGTACAGTTCTTTTTATGCTGATATCAATGACATGACATGCATGAGGAATCTTCGGCCCAGTTTTAAAAGCCAATCTAGTTCAGAAGTAATAATACAAGAGATCGAGTGTGATGATGGGGTGGATTGTAATAATGATGAAGCTTATGAGGAAATTAGTAAAGAATTAAGTCACTTTGAAGAAAAACCCAAACCTAACCTAAATGACACAGAAGCAGTTAATCTAGGGGACCAAGACAATGTACGGGAAACTAAAATAAGTGTTCATTTGGAGCCACAACTCAAGGAGGAGATAATTAAAGTATTGCATGAGTACAAAGACGTTTTTGCATGGTCATATGATGATATGCCGGGTCTAAGCACCGATTTGGTGGTTCATAAATTGCCCACTGATCCAGCACTCCTCCCTGTCAAGCAGAAGTTGAGAAAGTTCAAAACAGACATAAGTGTGAAGATCAAAGAAGAGATCACCAAGCAGTTTGAGGCAAGGGTCATTCAGGTTACACGGTACCCCACTTGGTTAGCCAATGTCGTGCCGGGCAAAGCCTGAGCGGGTCAGCGCTAGAATGGTACACGAGGCAAGACCCCGGCCGATGGTATACATGGGATGATTTGGCCCAGGCATTCATCGGCCATTTTCAATATAACCTCGAAATAGTCCCTGATCGTCTGTCATTGTTGAAACTAGAAAAGAAGCCTGGGGAAAGTTTTAGAGAGTTTGGTTTCCGCTGGAGGGAACAAGCTGCAAGGGTTGATCCTCCCATGCGGGAGAGTGAGATGGTAGATTACTTCTTGCAAACATTGGAACCTACCTATTTTGGTCATCTAGTGACATCTGTCGGGAAGTCGTTTAATGAAGTGGTAAAGATGGGAGCCATGATTGAAGAAGGATTGAAATCTAACAAGATCTTGAGCTACTCTGCGTTGAAAGCAACCACCCAGGCCATCCAAAGCGGTACTGGTGGTGTGCTAGGGAAGAAGAAGAAAGAAGAAGTTGCTACAGTTGAAGCTAATATTTGGTCCAGGCACAATAATCGTCCACTCTACTACAACCAACCTAGACCCCACCACCCAAACTATCAATATACCCCATATGGTCCACTACAACACTATTATCCACCACCGGAACCACACTTTTCTATTCACCATGCCCAGACCTACACTCAACCCCCAGTGCACTCGCAATGACGTACAGTGAACTATGTGCTAAAATGCCTAAATTTCAAGTCACGTTTAAATTGAGATTGTTATGACAAACTATGTGAAATCCTCTATGTATAAAGATGTTTGAAATAAATCAAATGAATTTGGGAAATAGAGTGTGACCAACGTGCCGAGAACTTGAGTTATAATTGTGTCTGGTGATGCCTACGACATGAGAAAATATGAAATAGATTATGAAATGAGCTTTGACTCTACTTTCCATAAATGACTTCAATAATAAAGTGTCCTAAAGGCTTTGTACACAATTTATGCCCATAAGTGGCTGTTCGAGATAATATTTTGCCTTATAAGTACATCCAATGTGATCCGAGTTGTTACATACTCCGATGTTGAAATTGTATATTATCGTGATTGGAAAAGAGTAATTCAAGAATAATTGGTGTAATTGCTTGTTTATGACTTTGATGTGTGTTTCTATTTTGGTTTGGTGTGTCCCCTCCTTTTTGGAAAAATCCTTTGTGTTTAAAGTTCCATTGCTAATTAACTTGAGGTGTCTGATTTCTGAAATATTGTATATGCCCATGATTCATGATTCCTCTTATGTGTACGTGACATCTTGAATTGAATGGCTTGTTGTTGAAATTGATATTGATGTGAAATGTGGGGGAAAAGAGCTCAAATTATGAAATGTGGCCTAGTGCCAAGTATGATGTGATAATTGTGGCCCCAAGTGCCGATGAACTGATATATGTGACGTAAAGATTGAAATGAGATGATATATGGAAAAGGAAAAATGTCTTGGTAAGACGGCCTAGCCGATCGTGCCGTGATCGGACGCCATGCCGCACATATGGTGGTATTGTGCTGATATTGAAACCGGAAAATGAGAATGAAATTGTGACTGAGGTACATGTCTCAAATGAGGCGACCTAGCCGATCGGGTCATGATCGGACTCCGCACAAGAAAGAGGTGGTATTGTGAATGATGATGTAACAGTATTAAATGTCCGAACCTAAAGCTATGGAAATTGTGTGAAAGCTATATGATCTCTTATTTGATGATGTGGTGATTGTTTAAAGCTTTGTTGATCCTTATGGTTTCTTTATTCTTGTATGGTTATTCTTTCTAATGAGATGGTGTTTAGTTATACATACTAGTGCTATTCGACGACACTAACATCCCTTTTGTCGGGCGCGCTACATTTTAAATGGATGTAGGTGGTTCCATAGCAGGCAGTGTTGGTCGCAGCTAGTGACGCATCTTCCTTTTAGCTGACTTGGTGAGCCCCACTTCATTTCGGGGTGATGTACCGTTGTTTATCATGTACTTTGTATTTTGAGGTATAGCCGGAGCCTTGTTGCCGGCATTTTCATATTACTCTTCAGTTGTATTTAGAGGCTCCGTAGACAGGTTGTGGGTGGTGTTTGATATTGGAAATTAAATTAGAAATATTGGTATTTGGCAAATATGTTTTTCTTCATATCTATTAAAATTGTCATATTTTGGATATTATGGTTGAAATGGCTAATGGAAACAAAAGGGAAGTTGTTAATGAAATATTTACAAAGTATGATTAATGGAGTTCATCTCCTCTTTATTCATGAATTATTTTGGGTAGAATGAATCTTTACAGGCTTGCTCAGTCGAGTTTACTCGATCGAGCACCGGTCGCACCTCCTGAGGTTGGGGCATGACAGATAGTCTACCTGCTCCGTTATTTCTCCAACAGGGTTGCGGGTATGAGCTTTACCCTTGACCATTTGATTAGATTGTATAGCCCCCGACTTTATCGAGGTTTGATCAAGCTTCACCCTCGGTCCACGAAGCCGTTTTTCTCGAGCATTGATGAGAATAAGGATTGAGGTGGATGAGCAGGTTTGTCCGAGTGAGGACCTCGAACATCATTCCGACCGAAAGGATTCCATTCCCGGAGGAGTGGAATGCGCAGTGTAAGCACCTCTCCCTCGAGCATGCTTTAATGTCTTCTTACCTTCCTTCCAAAAAATGATCTCCCCTTCGTTTATGCAGCTGTCGTTTGGTATCCTGAAGTGGTCCAGGATCTGCCCGGATGGATTAGGTAATTGGATGCTTCATTCCCATTTCTCGAGCGATCTTGGCCCGACTTGGCTAAAACGCGATGGCCGGCCAAGAATTATGGTAAATCATTTTTTGTCACCTATAGCATGTTCCAATTCCTCTTTTGCGTTGGAAAATTTTGATTATTACACCTGCGCATACCTTGGTGAGGGGGTGCTGATGAGACCTCCTCCCGACAGTGAGGAAGAGGCTCTGAAGCCTGATAAGGGCAAGAAGAGTAAGAAAAAGGCAGTTGTTGAGTCCCCTGTGATAAAGAAACCTAAATCACATAGGCCTCGAGCAACTGCCAGGACCTCGGCTTCAAATTTTGGAGCAAGTCCCAGTACTGGGGATGAAGATGACGACGATGATGAATACCGTTTGGTACAAAGGACGAGGTCGGGCGCGGATGTACCACAGGCGGCTGGGCCAAAGGCCGCTGAATCGGGAATGGTCAATTCAGGTCGATCCCCTGATGTGGAGTTCCTCAAGGAGGGTGCGGACACGGTCCCTGAACCCTTGGCCGGATGTGGTGGAATCCCTACCGAGGAGACTGTTGCTGCTGGTTCCAAAGGGGCCAGGCCTGGAGCTTCTGGGGGATTGAATTTGCCCCTTGGCGATATCGACGCCCTTAGTGGCCTTAATTTGGATCCTCGATTCTCGCCTGGGGAATTCAGGGATGCTCAGGACCCCAAGGCTACCAATGTGGGGGGGTCCACTCGAAGGGGGAGATGAGCTTGACAACTTCCTTGATGGCGCTAGTGAAGACATTGATCTCGATGCTCCCAATGCTATCGAGGAGGCAGAGAGGCTCCACTTGCAGGTGATAACCTTTCCACATATATCTTTAGTGTTTTAGGTATTTCTCCTGGTTTTTCTGACTCTTTGTTTTGCTGTAGGCCAAGAGAATGTATGACCACGCTATCTCTAAGCTGCGAGATAAGCATAGGAAGGAGGTCGAGGGTCTTGCCTTGGGGTTAAAGAAGTTGGAAACCTCTTCTACCTGAAAGGAGGAGGATCTGAGTGGGCTCCGGGCGAGGTTGGAAGGAGTGTGCCAAGAAAAAGCTGGCCTTGCTGAGCAGGTAACTTGGCATTCATAAACTCGTTCGTCATCCTTATAATTCGATGCTTACCGACTTATCTTTTCCTTTGCAGATCGGGCAGAAGGATGCTCTTGCAGGGAGACTTCAGGATGAAGCTGCTGCTAAGAACGCGGAGATCCTCGAGCTGAGGGGGCGAAATAAGGTCATGGCCTCGGAGTTGACATTGGTCTAGAACCTTCTCCGAAATGCTCTAGAAAAGGCTGTTGCACTATCCGTGGCCAAGTTAGAGGTCGAAGAGAACGCCGCTACATACCTGAAAGATGCTGCCACTATGAATAAACTAGCCCGAGAAATATCAGAGAAGGCCGAGTAGAGGCTGGCTCGGACTGTCTCTTACGCTCGTGCAAAGGCAAGGAGGCAAGCCTTAGAGGAAGCCAGTGCTAAAGGTGTCGATCTCTCGGCTGAGATCAGGGATGCCCGAGATTTAGAGGAAGAATTGGCACTCTCGATCACTTTGGATGAGGATTCCGGAGATGGCTCAGAGAGCAGTGGCTGTGAAGAGTAGACCTATGTCTCCTTTCCCTCTATTTTTTCTTTTTGTGTATGTATTTCCAGGGAAATGAGTCTTGTAAAGGTGCTCCTCATAAACATATTTTTGGCGATGTAAGATAAATTTTCTGTTTCCAGCCTTGCATTCTTTATTCTTCGCGCGTAATTTAGTCTTCGAGTTTTGACGTTAACTCTTAAGAGTCCATATTTGGGAATATCGGGACCCTCGAGATCGGGAACATTTCGAGATTAGGTCAATAGCTTCTTTGGGGTTGATGCTTATAATAGTAGAAATCCTCGGGGTCTCAACATCTGCCGGGCATTGTGTGATAGCATTATTTTTGCAACACGGTCTTGAAGTGATCGGGGTGGTCCCACCGGTACATCTTCCAAAAAGGTGGTGCTGACATGGTCAGAATTAAATAGTCTTTAGGACAGGCAGACAATCGCCGCTCGCCCCTATATATGCATTTGGTCATCTCTTAACTGAGGATTCCGCTACTCTGAATAGTTATCCCTCTCATAGAGCCTTTATTTTTTGTGCTAGTTCTCTCTTCATTTCAACTCAAAGCCTTCGCCCAAATTTTCATCCTCCTCTTTCTATCTTACCGTAGCCATAGTTGCTACGTCAAAATCTGTCCATCAAGGAGATGAGAGTTCTGCCTCTGCTTCGCACTCGGTCGGTGGTACACCACTGGTGTATGGCTAGCTGACCTCGAGGTGCTTTGTATCAAGGAGAGATTTAAAACTGGAGAAACCTTCCAACGTTCTAGGCCACCAAGAACATGCATCGAGATTTATTTCCTCAATTGGGGAGGAGCATCTTGAGGTAGTCAAAAAAGACTGCGGATGGAGGAGAGAGGTGGTGTTATAGGTACCTTCCCCGGAGGAAAGCATAATGGCCCACGTCGAGAGGTTTTTGAATGTGTATACGTACCCCTTTACGTTGGGCCCTCTTGACAGGGTTGTGCTCGAGTTTTGTAGAACATATTAGGTCACCTTGGCGCAGGCCCACCCATCCCTTTGGAAGATAGTGCTGATGATAAGGTATTTTACGGATAAGGCTAGGCTCAAATTCACCCTTAGTCATTTCATTAGGCTATATCGGCCTTTGCATTACCGGGGCTTGATTACTCGACGACGTCGATCCACCCGGTCCCTTGCCATTAACGATGAGGACCGAGGGTGGATGAGTCGATTTGTTTGAGCACGGATAGTCGATATTATCCCCGGAGAGTTTCTGCTATTTCGTGAGAAATAGAATTCACACATAAGTGGTACGCTTGTGTTTTTATCTCTTTGTCCATAGTGGAGGCGGGCTCCGTAAAGATGTTTTTCACTTTATTTTCCTTAGCGATTCCTTGGTTGCCGGACGAGGTTCCTGACCTGGCTGAATAGTCTCATAAGCTGGCAGCTTGCTCGACTTGTGATAAGTGCAAATGGCGAGACCTGTCCAAGTGGAGATAGGAGGCAAAACATCATGGTAGATGCTTAGTGGCTTGTTTCCTCAGAAAGGTACTTTGTTTTTAGCGTAACTCTATCGCTGTAGGTGTTGGAGGTTTTTCCTAGATGAGGTCGTTCCCTCTTGAGGAGGAGGAAAGATTGCCGACCTTGGGACCGAGGTTTGATAACAAATGTAAGGATGCTTTGAAGGGCGAGGATGCTCGCAGTGAGGCGAGTCGTGCTCGGAGGGTCAAAAGAGACGTATTGGTCGATCTTGCGGCCTCTGAGTCCTCTATTTTTGGAAATATAGTTTCTTTCTCATCGTCGTCTCATATTCCCGTCGAAGGTACTTTGAGGGACATTCAAGGCCAAGGGCCGAGCGAATTGAGTGGGGTATCGGGTGGCCGCATTCCCATTGGGGACAGTTTTACTGAGACCGAATAGGCCAAGCCAGTAAATGTGTGCTCGACTTTCGACGAAGCTCAGCGTCTTAATTCTATGGTGAGTTTTTTTAGTCGGCACATGCCCTCTCCCTCTTCTTTGTTTTTTTGTTTCGTGCCTTCCTTTCTTAATGAGATCTCCTTCTGCAGGCTTTTGGCAAGCTTAAGACCGAGCTGCTTAGTCGTGAAGCCAAGTTGCGGAAAGCTTTATATGAGGAGAAATCCCTCAAGATTCTTTGTAAGAAGAGGGGAGATGAGTTGGATCACCTGCGGTACGAGGCGGACCAAAGTCAGAACCACGAAAGCTATCTCGAAAGATAGGTAACCTTTATTTCGTGTCGACGTATGCTCCCCCATCTGCTTTCGAAGATTAATATTCCGATATTCCAGTTGAAGAATAAAATGGAGGAGCTGGAATGACTCTGGGACGAAGTTGACCGGGTTAAACGAGAGTGTAATGAGCTAAAGGCTCAGGCAGATGCCCAAGTTGCGGCCAAGAAGGATGGTTTGGCCAAGGCTTTTGCCCTCGAAGTGCAACTTTAGAATGCTCTTGCAAACAGTTCGGTCCGGACGAGCATGATTTCGAGGCTCGAATCCGAGCTTCTAAAGATGACGGTCGAGGTTGTGGATGGTCGGGCTGAAGCCGAAGAGATCAAAACCAAGGCTGATAGAAAAATGGCCGTCTATTTGCGAGACGCTACCGACGGGCCATAGTCCCCGAGGGGAATGGAGATTAGACCTTTCTTTTCTGATTATGCGTATAGTGATTTCAAAGAACATTGTAAATGGAGCTTGTATTTTTTTCACACATATGTACAAAAGGAAGCCTTGTGGTTCCATTTTTCATACACTACCATGTACTTCGATGTTCGTCAGTTGTTAGCCAGGTGAACTAGTTTTCGGATTAAAAGAACCCTTAGGTTTATAGTATGGCCCTGGGGCTCATTGGGCTGGCCCATAGGCTCTTACGCGCTCGGTCGGTATGACCTTTTAGTATAAGCCAGTGTTTGAGCTCTTATGCTTTTGTTCTTAGGCATATTTAGTTAATTGTTTCGTGTTCAGTCTCCGAGTCGGGTTTTGACTCGATCTCATTTGACCCTTAAGTTTTTGAATTTAAAGATGGCCCTTAGGCTCTTACGCGTTAGGTCGGTACGACCTCTAGTATGGGCTGGAGATAGTAGCTCCTACGCATTGGGTCGGTATGACCTCTAGTATGGGCTGGCGATAGTGGCTCTTATGCATTAGGTCGGAACGACCTCTAGTATGGGTTGGCGATAGTGGCTCTTACGCATTGGGTCGATACGACCTCTAGTATGGGCTGGCAATAGTGGCTCTTATGTATTGGGTTGGTACAACCTCTAGTAGGCTTTATTTTACCCTCGTGAAGGACTTTTGAAATTGTGTTTGCCTGACTCTTTGATGGTTTGATAAAAACCTCGATTGTGAGTCGTTATATGGCGATGATCGAGCACCTTGGGAGGTTTGGCTCGGTGGATGAGTATCTCGAAGCCTATAGTCTGGAGCTGACATGGTTGAAGCTCTTTTCCCTATGTCGAGGGTAGCCTATTTAACCGGTTCTTTTCGAAGTATTTTCGAAGTAATTGAAGGCCTGTGATTTTATAGTGACGGTCAGCCATCCTCGAGTCGTGTTAGTTTGGCTGGTACAGCCTTGTGACCGTAGTCATTATGTTTGCCCGGAGTCTTTCAGTTCTCGAGTGAAGTAGTTTCGGTGTCTATGTAGAGGGTATGCCTTTTTAGGGGTCTTACAAATTTGATATAGCCTTAACTTTAAGATCGGGTTTATGCCTTTTGTAAGGTCTTACAAATTTTTACATGCCTTACTGGAGGTCTTACAGTTTTGGTTACTTGATACAAATATGGTTCATGCCTTGCTTGAGGTCATATAGATACTGTTACTTGGTACAAGTATGGTTCATGCCTTGCTTGAGGTCTTACAGATATTGTCACTTGGTACAAGTGTGGTTCATGCCTTGCTTAAGGTCTTACAAATATTGTCACTTGGTACAAGTGTGGTTCATGCCTTGCTTGAGGTCTTACAGATATTGTCACTTGGTACAAGTGTGGTTCATTCCTTGCTTGAGGTCTTACAGATATTGTTGTTGCCTTATATAGGTCTTACGAGACCGAGGCTGCCCGCATGTGGTCTTATGGCCTCGGGATTTAATAGGTCGATGGGGGTGGTGATTCACGGTAGTCCCCGAGTCATCGCAAGTGTCTTGGCTCGAGAGCCGTTACTTGTAAACTTGGTATTGTCTCATTGAGGGCTTACGATTTTGGAGTTACCAACCCGGAGGTCATGTGGCCTTGAGTTTTCGACGCTAGTCCCCGAGTGTTCGGGATTTTTTGGCTCTGGGGCCGTTTTGTGATCTTGATGTTGCCTCATTGAGGGTTTACGAGTTTGACGCTCCGAGTCGGGGGTAATACGACTTCGAGTTGTTGACGCCAGTCCCCGAGTGCTCCGGATGGTTTTGGCTCTGGAGCCGTTATTGCAAAAATACCGAGCTTCTTTAAAACTGAAATGCTTCGGATAGTATTCTTTGATTACTTGGTACAAGTATACATGTTTTCGCTGTTAAGGGCTCGGTTATTCTATACGAACATGGTTCGTTCGACAGTTTGGCCCGGTATATTATTTTCCTATCGAGACCCCATTTAGTGCATCTTGACTTCTCCGAGTAGGTGACCTTCCAGAGGGATGCCCCCCAGTATTCGAGGTTGATTGCAAAAGAAGCCTTGAATACTTGTTGAGTCTTCCTTAGGTAGCATATAGATGTTGCCTAATTAAAAACCTTGTCGGTAAAACCCTTCTTGTGATAAAAACCCGGTCGAAGGAAAAGAGTGCAATGTACGCTTTTGGAACCTAAGGCCATCGAGTTGGAAAGCATTTCGGCCGTTTCGATTGGATACCTACATTCAGGTTAGCATAAAATGTAACTGAAAAAGGGAGATGAACATATATTAGTGCTGACGGCGCTTCGAATCTCGATGTGATTCAATCGTTTGTTATGAGGACTCAGTACGGTCCTTCATTTTGTTTAGTCGGGCATATCCGAGAATGTAGTTTGTTATCGCTATCTTACTGTTTGCTTATCCTTCGGCTCCTTCGATGGTAGAGGTATTGGTGTTAGTGTCACATCGTGCACCGCGAAAATCTCTTTTGTCGCATGATGTTCCCTGTAGACGGTTTTTACCCCATCCTTTTTCGGGAATTTCATCATTTGATGGAGGGTGGATGGTACTGCTCTCATACAGTGTATCCACGGCCTCCCGAACAAGGTGTTGTATCTCATGTCTCTTTCGATGACATGGAATTTGGCATTTTGGGTTGTGTCGGCCATGTTGACTGGGAGGGTGATTTCCCCTTTCGTTGTTTTGCTCGCCATGTTGAATCCGTTGAGGACACGAGGGCGGGAATGATTTGGTCAAGCAGTCTGAGCTGCTCTACTACCCTCGACCTAATAATATTGGACGAGCTACCTGGATCCACAAGTATACGTTTAATTTGAAATGTATTTACAAGAAAAGAGATTACCAGTGCATCGTTGTGAGGCTGAGACAAGGTCTCGATGTCCTTGTCGCTGAATGTGAGAGCATCCTCGGGTATGTAACCTCGAGCTCGCTTTTCTCTAGTGATGGATATTTTTGTTCTTCTAATCATGGGTTTTTGTGGAGCATATATGCCTCCTAATATCATATGGATGACATGTTCTGGCTCATTTGTTTCATTCTTCTTGTTCGCCTCTCTTTCCCAGAACTAATTTTTGGCCCGGTCGCTGAGGAATTCTCGGAGGTGACCTTTGCTGAATAGTCGGGCTACTTCTTCCTAGAGTTGCCGGCAGTCCTCGATCCCGTGGCCATTCGTGTTGTGAAATTCACACACTAAGTTATGGTTTTCTTACGAAGGATCTGATTGTACAGGCCTTGGCCACCTGGTGTCTCTGATTTTACTGATGGCGTATACAATGTCTGAAACGTCAACGTTGAAGTTGTATTCCGACAAGCGGGGCACCTCCGTCGGCCCTGTGTGCCTATCTAATCCATCTCTGTTAACAAGTCCCCAAGGTATTCTAGCATCGGTCCATCCTCCGATCATTGCGGGGTATGTTGCGCCTTGGGGCATTTCTTCTATCTTCAGTATACGGTTTGTATCTCTCTTTATTCGGCTTTGAATTCTTTGTCGGAAGCCTGATAGGATATACCGAGCCCGAGGGGGCTCCTAGTTGGTCGTCTTCGACCCTAATCTTTGATTGGTATCGGTTGTGGACGTCTGACCAAGTCACGGCGGGATATTCAACTAAGTTTTTCTTCAGCTGCTTCGAAGCTACCGAGCTTCGCTCGTTCAAACCTTGAGTGAAAACCTGCACCGCCTAGTCGTCGGAGACCAGTGGTAGTTCCATTCGTTTCATTTAAAAGCGAGACACGAATTCTCACAGCATCTCGTTCTCCCTTTGCTTGATTTTGAAGATGTCGGATTTCCTTATAGCTACTTTGATGGCACCAGTATGTGCCTTTATGAAAGAATCTGCCAGCATGGCAAATGAATCTATTGAGTTTGGGGCCAAGTTGTGGTACCACATGATTTCCCCTTTTAAAAGTGTCTCTCTGAACCTTTACAGTAGGATGGACTCGATCTCGTCGTTCTTTAGGTCGTTGCCCTTCACTGCACAAGTGTAAGCAATGACGTGCTCGTTGGGGTCCGAGGTTCTGTTGTACTTTGGAAGGTTGGGCATTCTGAACTTCTTTGGAATGGGTTTTGGGGCCGCTTCCTGTGGGAATGGCTTTTGTACAAACTTCTTCGAATCTACACCTTTCAGAATTGGAGGTGCGCCCGAAATTTGATCGACCCTAGTATTGTAGGTCTCTACCTTCTTGTTGTTGGCTTCTATCTTCTTCTCGCCCAACTCGATCCTCTTTGTGAGGTCCTCGAGCATCTTTATGATGGCGGGGTCGGTTGTCGACCCGTTGTTGCTTTATCTTTCTGGTGTTTGCTCGGCTCAGGGAGCCGTTTCTCGAGCTACCGTGCTGGGAGTCTTTTAGTGGCTTTGCGATTGAGCAATTGCAAGCTGTTGTGCTTGTAACATTTAGAAGATGACGTGAAGGCTAACCCCTTATTCTTCCTGAGCCGGGGTTTTTTATGCTTCTTGTTTATCTTCCTGGTGTATGCTCCTGTTGGTGTGGGAGCGTATTTCGACATGTTGAGCGTTGCCGAGACTACGTCCACGGGAATTGGTTCTGGTGCATTCTCAGGGTTTCGTTGTAGTACACCAACACCTGGAACATCCACACCATTCTCTCCATGGTCCTCAAGATTGTTGTTTTCATGTGCATTTACTGAGTTAAACATTTTGACCTGAAATCAAAGATCTTGGACAAGAAAAAGCGTAAAAGATAACTTGCGTTATGTAGTAAAACCAGCAAGAAAATAATCACTATTATTTTTAGCCCCACGATGGCCGCCAAAGTGTTTAGCTTGAAAATGGTAATTACAATTATATTTGATTTTGTGGTTCTAAAAATATGTGATCTATTTTTATGTTAGTTGTTAGGCAATCGATGCTAAGTAAAAGACTTGGGAACAAGATAAGAGCTTGAAAACAGGGTGATAACCAAACCGAATGGCTGATATCGGGGCCTCGAGCTTGCTTATTTGGGGACTCGAGGTCGAGTCTGATGTCCTGCTGAGGGTTGTCGATGGGTGACTAACAGTTATGAGAAAATCAATGACGGCTCTTTATGGCCAATAATAAGCAATAAAGGAAGAACAAAAAATAGAACACAATGAACATAAGCAATAAATGAAATCAAGAGAATATGGTAGAGATCAGAGAGAATGTTCTTGTATATTTAATATTGAGCATCATATCCCTTACAAAATGAAAGGGGGAATCCCAATATAGTACAAATGTATTTATTACAAAGATATGGGGCTGGTTTAGCCATTTAAAGCCTTGATTTGGGTCTAAACTAGCCCACTAGGCTTTACCAGCTCTAGCTACGTGCCTTGGGAACTTCCCACTTTTTTGCCATAACCATCGATCTGTATTGCCCCGAGGTCGGGCGTCGATAGCCCTTCGGGTGTGAATCTTGATCATAGCCTCAAACCTTCGACAACGTGCTTACGAAGCGTCATAATGATCGAAAATTATTTCCTCCGATTTTACCTTAGACACTAAGCTTAGCCGCGACACTTACCTTGATTCCACGGCCAAACTCAAGCCTTAAATACCACTTTTCCCTTAGTTTCCACTTCTAATCCGCTCGTATCTATGAATAATTAACTTATTATCATCGATTAATGCCAAAGAAACCAATTATAATGCATGATTATAGATTTCCCAACATTTTTCCCCAAAAATTTAAAACTGACCCGATCCCGCTTGGTCAAAACTCAAAGTTCGGACCAAAACCCGATTACCGATTCACCCCCTGAGCCCGGATATGCAATTGGTTTTGGAATCCAACCTTAATTTGAGGTCTACATCCCCAAATTACGAAATTTCGAAATTCTACACAAAAACACCCAATTTCCCATGAAAATCCTTAGATTTTGTGATGAAATCTTGTAAAACGATGAAATAGATTGAAGGAAATGAGTTAGAAATCGTTTACCTATAATTTGGGGAAGAACTACTCTTTAGAAAATTGCCTCTTGAAGCTTAGGATTTGAAAATTTGAGAAATGAATTGAAAATCCCATGCAGAACTCGTTTTGATCAGTTGCAGATATCGCATTTGCGATCATAGCTTCGCAAATGCGAACTCGCAAATGCGAAGCTTGGCCTGGCCTGCTTTCTTCGTAAATGTGAACAATTGTTCGCAAATGCGGCTCTGATGGAGTCACAATTGCGACGATGAACTTCGCAAATGTGAAGGTCCCCTCCCAGCACAAAGATCGCAAATGCAATGATTCTTCGCAAATGCGATGCTCGCATTTGCGAGCCAGACTTTGCAATTGCGAAGTCTGCAGACCTGAACATACCAGTAGTTTTCTAAGTTCCAAAAATCACTCCGTAGCCTATCCAAAACTCCTATGAGCCCTCGAGGCTCTAACCCAAGCATGCACACAAGTCTAAAAATATCATACAGACTTGCTTGTGCGATCAAATTGCCAAAATACATCTTAAACATCGAATTTAACCCCAAAACTCATGAAATTTTCAAGATAGGTCAAACTTTCTATTTTCACAACCAAAGGTCCGAATCACGTCAAATTACTTCTGTGTTTCACCAAATTTCACAGATAAGGTTAAAATATTATAATGGACCTATACGAGCTCCGAAACCAAAATACGAGCCTGATACCAACAAGTTCAAACATTATTCCATTTCTAAAAATGATTATATTTTTCAATTAGCAAATTTCTTCAAAATTTCATTTCTCGGGCTAGGGACCTCGAAATTCGATTCCGGGCATATGCCCAGGTCCCATATTTTACTTGGACCCTCCGAGATTGTCAAATCACGGGTCCAGGTCCGTTTACTAAAAATGTTGACCGAAGTCAACTTAAATCCATTTTTTAAAGGCAAACTCAATATTTTATCAATACTTCTAGTCTCGTACTGAGTGACAGTCATAGAACCTTGCAGGAGGAGCTCAAACTACCTCCGGTAATCCACTCTCTAAGTGACAGGAAGGAATTTCTCCATAAATAGCAGAGAGAAATGATCCCAAGTCAAGGTAGGTGGCCCGATGGTCTAGCCAAACAAAAATCCCTCCACCATTTCTTAGCGGAACCTGATAGACGAAAAGCAGCAAAGTCGACCTCGTTGGTCTCTACCACCCCCATGTTCCGTAGAACCTCGTGACAACTATCCAAATAGTCCTGAGGATCCTCTGAAGATATACCGCCATAGGTAGTAGTGAAGAGCTTGGTGAACCTGTCCAACCTCCACATGGCCTCAGAAGACATAGATGATCCATCGTCGATCTGTGCTAAAACACCCGGCAGAACTACCCCAACTGGCTGAGCTGCTGGAGTCTAAAACTGAGGAGCCATCTGCTCTAGAGTGTGAGTAGTGGGATTCTGTGCTCCTCCCCCAGCTCGAGAGATGCCTGGTGCTACAGGAAGTATTCCGGCCTGAGTAACACTTTTCATAACGCCCACTAGTCGGACCAAAGCATCCTGAAGTACCAGGGTAGCTATGAACCCGTCTGGAACCTGAGTCGGCCCTACTAGAACGGTCTGGGCTAGAACCTCATTATCAAACTCTACCTGAGGCTCCACCACTAGTGATGCTGCTCGAGCTCTGGGCTGAGCCATGCCCCTGGCACAGCCTCAGCCTTGTCCTCTGTCCCTCGTCGGAGCTGTCATTGGGGCTCGGGCTGTTGATCAGCTAATGAAGCGGTACGTGTTCTCGCCATCAGCAAAAGAACATAGTAGAATTTCAATTAGCATTGAGAAATCAAATCGCACGACAGAGAAGAATAGATGTGAAGTTATTCCTAAACTCTGTAGCCTCTGAGGATAAGCATAGACGTCTCTGTACCGATCCCTCAGACTCTACTAAGCTTGTTCGTGAATTGTGGGACCTAGGCAACCTAGTGCTCTAATACCAACTTGCCACGACCCGGATTTTCCACCGTCGGGATCGTCATGGTGCCTAACGCTTGAATGCTAGGCAAGCCAACGAATACGGTTCTAACACATTAATCATTAACCAAAATAGTAATAAATATTAATTAAGGCTAAATAGAAATGAAGTGCAAAAATTTTATAATAGTTCAAAATCTAAAACATGACTACCCCAATGATCTGGTGTCACAATCCACGAACGTCTAAGAATTTCTACAAATACTGGTTTAAAGGAAAATATATTTGTTTTTCGAAATGAATGAAAATAGGAACTAAGATAAAGGGAAGGGGACTCCAGGTCTGCGAACGCTGGCAAATCTACCTTGGGTCTCCTATAGACAGAAGGCAGCAACCTCAAACTCTAATAAGTAGGGTCCAGCATCAAGATCTGCACAAAAAGTGTAGAGTGCAGTATTAGTACAACCGACCCCATGTACTGGTAAGTGTCGAGCCTAACCTCGGTGAAGTAGTTACGAGGTTAGAACACGACAAACAACATGAACCTGTGCAGTTAAATAATATACTAACAGAATAACAAGTAATAAAAGCTAAGTAGAAATAAACGGGAAGGGGCAACATGCTATGCGGGTTCCAATATATAGAATCACAGCAGTAAAGGAATCTAAACAACTAGTATACTTGAACCGATAACAACAAATAAACACTGCAAACAAAAAAATACACGGCATTACCCTTCGTGCTTTTACTCTCAATCCTCACCATGCAATCAATAGTATAAATGTGCACGGCATCACCCTTCGTGCTTTATCAATCTTCCTTACCATATGAATAATAAAAATGTGCACGGTATCACCCTTCGTGCTTTATCACTCTTCCTCACCATATGAATCGTATAAATGTACATGACATCGCTCTTCGTTCTTTATTGCTCTTCCTCACCATAAGAGACAACAGAAATAATCACAACCCGGCAAGGGCATCACAATCAAACAACTTCGTTTCATCATTTAATTTCACAACAGAAATCTTAACTTGAGCCAATACTCAACCAATATCCAAAACCAGGAAAAACATAATAAGGCTTGTTTATCATGAGAAATAACTAGTTTAAGAAGGAATAATACATACAAAGAAACACAATGGTCACAAGTATAGGACTCACTCGCATGCTATGACCCGACAACGACATATGGATACTCTTCACCACACCTATACGTCGTACTTAACAACTAAACAAGTAGCAAATAAGGCAACAACACCTAATCCCTCAAGCTAAGGTTAGCCACGATACTTACCTCGATTCCACGGCCAAACTCAAGCCTCGAATACTGCTTTCCCTTAGTTTTCACTTCCAATCCGCTCGCATCTATGCATAATTAACTTATTATCATCAATTAACGCCAAAGAAACCAATTCTATTGCATGATTATAGATTTTCCAACATTTTCCCCAAAAAGTCAAAAATAGACCCCGAGCCCGTTTGGTCAAAACTCGAAGTTCAGACAAAAATGCGATTACCCATTCATCCTCGAGCCCGGATATACAATTGGTTTTGGAATCCGACCTTAATTTGAGGTCTAGATCCCTAAATTTTAAAATTCCTAGGTTCTACCCAAAAACACCCAATTTCCCATGAAAATCCTTAGATTTTGTGATGCAATATTATAAAAATATGAAATAAATTAAAGGAAATAAGTTAGAAATCGTTTACCTATGATTTGGGGAAGAAAAACTTTTTAGAAAATCACCTCTTGAAGCTTAGGGTTTGAAATATTTGAGAAATGAATTGAAAATCCCGTCCAAAACTCATTTTGATCAGTTGCAGATATCGCATTTACGATCACACTTTGACAAATGCGACCAATACTTCGCAAATGTGAAGCTTGGCCTGGCCTGCTTTCTTCGCAAATGCGGCCACTGATGGAGTCGCAATTGTGACGATGAACTTCGCAAATGCGAAGTGTAGACATGTGATTTTTGACCCTCCCCAAGATTTTTTATATATTAGCGTAAAATATTTAATTTAGGCATAATATAGATATTTTAAGTAATTTTGACTCTTTTACTCTATTTTATTACAAGAAAACAAAAATTTACAAAAATAGGTTCATTAATGTTTTGTAGTCAGTTTTAATCTAAAAAAAATATACAAAAAATAGTATCGTATTTTTAATAATTGAGATCGTATTTTTAGTCTTGTTTGCGGGGAAAGAATAGAACTTGGGCGCGAGCAACCCATTTTTAGGCCTAATTTTGGACCTAGCCCACAATTGCCAAGCCCATAATTCCTAGGCCCATACCCCTTAACCTAAAAACTCTACCAAAAAACCAACAATATAAAAAAGGAAAAAACCTAAGACTAAAGGGGGAAGGAAGAAAACAACGCGGACAACGAAAAAAGAAGGCTGAAGAAATGTAAAAGACGACAAAAGCTGCGCAGTTTTCAGAGAACGACCCCCATCCCCCTTGTTTCCATCTTCTCCAAACGACCCCCCCCCCCCCTGCGCTTCATCTTCTCAAAAAGACCAAATGAACGAGCCCTTCTACTAAAAACCTTACGGAAGTAGCCGCAACTCTAAAAAGGCCCCACACACCACCGGTCGTCCTCTCGACCAAACGTTGTTGCTTCTTCAACAGGGTCGTCCTCATCATCAAAACGAGCCCCTGTTCTTCGACACACAAGAAATCGGAGAACGACCCCCTCGTTCCATTTTCTTCTTCGTTCCAAAACCTGTAGCAACCAACATCCACCAAAACTTCATCACCGACCAACCATGACACCCTTACCTCCATTAAAGCTTCCCCACAGACCTCCTTCTTTTGAGCCATTTTTCGATGGTCCCTTCTTGAGCAAAAGCAACGACCCCATGAGCTACTGCTCTTGAACAAAAATCACAGAAGCATCATCCTCAATAGACCTCGACCACCATTAACACAAGCACACACTCACATTTCTCGGACGGGAATATAAGAAAACGGAACACACAAGATTTCTACCTTCCTTTCAATTTCGATTTTGGTGTTCCAAAAATGAAGATTCAGTTGAGGTTTGGAATCCGATTCTGAGGTTGTCACTGTTCGTTTGAGGTTTCGGCTGGGTTTTCGATCGGGTTCGAGTTCGGCATTTGATGTTGCTGCAAACAAATTGGAGTTTTCATATATAAATTGACTCATATATAAAGGTTTGTTGTTCTTAATTTTAATCGTTTATTCAACTTGTTACAGTAGAGTGTTTGGACTGTTTTTTTTTTTCTTTATTTATTGTCTCATCGATTTTATGCTATTGTTACAGTAGTTTCTTAATATTGGCTGTTAATTTAGAAGCTAATTTTTATACGTTTCTTTCAAAATGTGGACTTACTTAAATTGGGCCTAATTGTATATTTATTTCAATGATTAGCTTAATTTTACAACATTATGTCTTGAATCTATGACACTTCATTTATATGCATGACTCGAAAGGGAATAGGCATGTATCCATGTGCATGGTTTGACAAGATTCAGCTAATTGATCTAATACCGATGCTCGTAGTTGCTTTGGGTCTGTTTAATATACCATTGCGATTGTGGACACGTCCGCGTCACATGATTGCGATTTCTAAAAACAAAGCCAGAGTATGCGTTCGCGCAACTTCGGCCAAATTTTCTTAACAACAATAAAGCGTTATTAATTATGGACACGTTCGCGTGACATGATTTTTGACGCGCCAAACCAATGGGTACACGTACGCGTGACCCATTTCAAGATAATTTTCCTAATTAAAAAGCGGTATAAGGTAAATGCACATAGGTTCTAAAAATGAGTAATTAAACAATTTTATTAAGCCAAGTATGATCAAAGCGATCGTGCTAGAATCACGAAACTCGGGAATGCCTAATACCTTCTCCCGGGTTAACAGAATTCCTTACCCGGATTTCTGTATTCGCAGACCGTAAATAGAGTCAATTTCCTCAGTTCGGGATTTTTAAAACTGGTGACTTTGGACACCATAAATTCTCCCAAGTGGCGACTCTAAATTTTAAACAAACAAATCTCGTTTCGACTGTCCTTTAATTGGAAAACTCCCTTATATTTATACCCTTTTACGGGGTGTAGTAAAAAAGGAGGTGTGACAGATCTGACAACTCTGCTGGGAAAAAAACCCAGAATCTCTGGTTCAGGGTTCAAGAATTCGAGCTTGTTAATGATTTTTACTTGACTTCATTTATTGTTAATATTATTGTATTCTGTGAATCTTTTATGCTAAATGCTATCTGTTTACTGCTTTATTATTGTTTGAATTGTATATAAATGTTTTTTACTCCACCCATCTGAGTCTTCTGGAAATGGTGCATACGTTCGCGTAGCTCACTTTTTCTGTAGAAATTATACCAAATAGAACGAGGTTGGGCAAGCGACAAGCCCGGGTAGACTTCAGTGCTCCTGGTACGTCGCCCCCTCCTCGGCCCCAGTTGTCCGCTCGGGTACCCCAAGTCTAGACCAAAACCCCAGGATTTAAACCTAGAAAAACACAGCCTCATGCTGAATCCCTAGTAGGAACGTTTGTTTGCATCATGTGCGTTTGACTTAGGGGACTCAACATAGGGGCCGTCTAGGACAGGTGTACCCAAAATAACAGACCATCTTGATGCATCTTATGTGCTACATGTTGCATTCCTTTAAGGGTAAAAGGGTCATTTGATGGACCAATGATAGTTAGGGACAAATGAAAAAGAAAAAAGAAGGAAAAAAGCAAAAAAACAAAAAAAGAGGGTGAAGAGTGAAAATAAAGCGAGTAGGTCCCAATTATATTTTCTGTCACATTTTTGTTGAGAAAAAAAGAGAGCTTGAAAATTCAAAAAAAAAAAAAAGATTTTGCACTTTTTCATCATTTTTCGAAAATCAGAAAATTAAAAAAAAAGGATAAAGAAAAGAAAATCCCAAAAAGAGTTTGCATGTTTCATCATTTTTCCAAAAAAAGAGAGAAAAATATATATTTTTTTCTTTTCTCTCTCTAAATTAGTTTTTTTAATTCTCGTCCGTATCCAATCTGTCCGAACTACGCATACCTTATTCTCGTCTTTCGGGGCGTGATACGTAGGCAACCCACACAGGGTCCGGTCTTCATAGTAAATCTTAGGTTCTTGGCTTCGCGGGCTCTTAGCAAAATCTTGTACTTTTAGCCACATCGGTTAATTTTAGAAAAAATAATCGCAATCATGTCTTGCATGTGTCTGGTAGGGAATGTTATTGTCTCACTTAGTGTTGGTTTAAGTTTTCTCATACAGGTGTGGATTTACTTACCGGAGGTTGAGCACAACAGATGCCCCAAGGCCACTGCATTCAGAAGTTACTTAAGGAGATTTTTTATTTTTCTTATGTCGTCTTTTACTTTCTAGATTTGTAAAGTAATGTCGAGTTTTTTTATTACCATTGTATTTTCTATTTTGCATCTGAAAAAGTGTGTTATAAATCAAAAAAAAAAAAGAGATGTTGCATTTTATATTTCCGTTAGAAGCTTTCTTTAGAATACTAATTCTAGAAATGAAAAAAAAAATCATTTGAGATTGTTTTTCCTTTAGGCAATTAATATCAAAATAAAAATTGTTTTATATTTCCTTTACTATATTAGGACCAAAATTCAAAAAAAAGAAAATTTTCTTTTAGTACCCCTTTAAAAACTTTCTTTAAGGTATTAATTCCAAAATCCAAAAAGATTTTCTTTTGAGGTGTTTCTTTGGGAAATTAACGAAAAAATGAAAAAACTTTCTTTTATTTTCATTAGAACTTTAGGATATTGTACATAGAAAAAAATACTTTATCTTTTGTTTATCATTAGAATTTCTTCTTTAGGCAATCAAAATTGAAATCTAAAAATATTTTGTTTTATCTTTTTCATTGTTTGTTTCGAAATCTTGTATCAGGATATCAAATGAAAATTCAAAATATGTTTCTATAGTTTATTCTTTATATTTCCTTCTTTAAAAAAAGAATCAAAAAAAATATTTTTCTCTTCTAGGGTTTTTTTTAATAATTTCCCATAGAGTATTTGTCTTGAAAAAATACATATGCTCGTTAAGTTTGAGTTGGGAATAGGTTATAGAACATTAGGTCTAGAAAATTCAAAAAAAGAGATTTGTTTTTTTTATTTTTCTTTTCTCATCAGAGTAGTCATTAAGGTAAAAAAGAAAAAAAAGAGAACGTTAGCTTGTTTGCTTTATTCTCGATCTTCCAGAACTACGTAAAGATCTGATTCATGCGGCATCATGATACGTAGGCAACCTACATAGGGTTCGATCGAATCATTTTTTTTATTATTAAAAGGAAAAGAAAAAAAAGCAAAAAGAAAAAAAGAAAAAAGAGAGAGATGAAATTATTAGAGGTAAGAAATGAGAGGAAAGAAAAGAGCGATAATCAGAAAGAAAGAAGGGGAAAGAAATTGAGCGAGCTAAGAAATGCGAGGAAAGAAAGGAAAAGAGAAGATTCAAATGGACAGATTGGGATGATTCCAAGTGACCTTATGACCCTCGAATTCATTCTAGAACCATTAATTGTTGCTAGGTGCATTGCACGCAATGTGATATTTTTGTTGTTAAATGCCCTAACGCCAACGTGATGGCTTCATTTTTTTTGTTATATTCATAACAGAAGGGTGGTTGGTTTGTGGTTTTAAAGGGGTAACCCCTCTCTACAACATAAAGTCAAAGGCAATGGCAGACAACAACAAAACTGAGTTGGTTGATACAGGTGCTCAAAAGCAATTGGTTGAATAGGACAATGGGTTGGTTGAAAAGGTAAAGATGCTAAGACAACACATGGCGGACATGTATCAGGCCTGGATGACTGGGAAGGCACCACCCCCGCCACCACCTAACTTCCTAAATACTAACCTTACCCAAACACCGGTCACAGTGCCATATGAGCCCCCATACTCTCCAAATTCACCCGCTTACCATGGCTTTCCCAACCACCCTAGTAGCTCTGTCACTCATCTTCCAATTACCTTTCCCAAAAATTGACTCCTGTCTTATCCACCATCCCCAACAATGAACACTCACTCAAAGCTCACGATGCCCAATATTACCCCTTAGAGGTTGCCCACAAAGTTCCCAACTCATACAAATAGAGCCCTTGGAATAAGTTGCATGTTGAAAATGAAAGGTTCATAGGAAGAGAATGGAAAGATGGGATACCCAGGAGGCTGAAAAGCATAGAACAATCCTTGAAAACAAACAAGGAAGGGAAGACCAAGGTAGCATGACTTACAAAGAACTGTCTCTGTCCCCTGGCCTTCGTCTGCCTGCGGGGTTTAAAGTGCCAAAATTTAACTTGTATGATGGTCGTGGATATCCGGTAGCCCACCTGAGGGTCTATTGCAGTGAAATGAGAAGCGCTGGAGAGAAAGATGACCTGTTGATGGCATATTTTAGTAAGAGCCTGACTGGGGCAGCTTTGGACTGGTATATTTGTCAAGATATTGGTAAGTGGCCTACATTGGGTGACATGGCTCAAGATTTTGTTCGATACTTTCAATACAGATCAGGCGTTACCCCAGACCGCTTCTCCCTATCTAGAATGGAAAAGAAGTCGGAGGAAAGCTTTAGAGAATTTGGACTCAGATGGAGGGAGCAGGCTGCTCGAGTCAATACCCCGATTGGGGAAGAAGAAATGGTTGAGCTCTTCCTAAAAGCCCAGGGGCCCACCTACTTCAGTCATTTGATCCCGTCCTTGGGAAAGCCTTTCAATGATGTGTTAAAAATGGGGGAGATGGTAGAAGAGGGAATCAAAATAGGCAAAATCATGAGTTGTTCGAAAGACATTCAAAACATCCCAGTAAGCTTGGGTGGAAGAAAGAGAAACAAAAACGATGATCCGATGGGCTTTCCCCATCAACACTTCCAACCTCGACATCGTCCCCGTGGATATCCTTGTGCACCAGATGATCCTCCCCAATGCCACTTCTCTCTACAGAACTCCCAAAGTCGTACATCATTTTCCCAGTACCCAGCTCTACGAAGTGCCTATCCACCCCTACGAGCCTACCGAAAACTCCCTGGATCAGGTTTTCGGCCCAATCAAGCATTTAAGAATGAGAGGTTGCTGAAAAAATAAAAGGCTTTCACCCCCATTGGAGAATCATATGTCAGTTTGTTCCAAAAGTTGAAGCAATTGGACATGTTGAAGCCGATCCAGATAAAAATGCCAAACCCTCTGTCAAAGAAGTTTGATTTTTCTCAAAGGTGCGCATATTGCTCAGATGCCCCGGGGCATGACATAGAGAAGTGTTGGAATCTGAAGAAAGCAATTCAGATGCTTATTGATGCAGGTGACATTGTCGTGCAAAATCCAGATGCAGCAGACACTAGCCAGAGTCCATCGCATGTTCGTAATGAGACGCATATGGTGAGTATGATTTGTTGTAAAAGGAATATGAGAATTGTTTTGAGATACTCGAAGGTCCACGCGCTGCAAAGTTTCCAGTGCCATCAGAGGCTGATCTTAAGAATGAGCCAGCAAAGGGAACCCAAAAGCAATTTATTAAGAACAATGTGATAGAAGTTTGTGAAGGTCCTAGCAATGTTGATGCGGAATTCAGTGGCTAAGATGTCGAGCTTGGCAATTGGAAAGACGCTCCTTTCTTGGTTAGCCAGAGAGGAGTTTTGGTGGTTTATTTTGTTGTCATTTCTATTGTCCGGGTTATTTCAAGGTTGTAATCCGGATATTGTCTTGTGGCTTAAACCCTTCTATCCTTTTATTTTTGCCTAGTTTGTTTAGTCATAGTAGCTCGTCTAGTGTTGTCTAGGTTTATTCTAGGTTTGTAACCCCAATTTAATTTGTTTATTTTATTGTCCAAACCCTTTCACCATCTGTTTAATGCAATTTTCTGTTTTCTGTAATTTCTAGTCATTTTGTTTAGCTCTCCTTTATTTTTATAGTTCTTTTCCTATTGACTCTAGTGACATGACATGCACGCGTAATTCTCAGCCTAGTTTTAAAAGTTAGTTTAGTCATGAAGCAATGAAACAATTTTGAAAATGATAAGGACATTTGAGGGAAAAAAGTAAAGGCATTTTGAGATCACTTCAAGCCCGAATTGTGAAACTGGGGCAGGTAGAACAAAAAGAAATACTATTAAAATGCATTTTGCCGCATCAGGTTGAAGCTAAAGGCAAGTTTGTCCCAAATTGGCCGGGGTCGTTCATCGTAATGAGAGTGTTATCCAATGGTGCTTCGTATTTAATAGATATAGAAGGCAAATGTGTAGATATGGCTATCAATTCTGATGAAGTCAAAAGATATTACGTATGATTTCTTTGGTTTGTTTAATTGTGTTGTTTGTGTTTGGCATGCTTTGAAGATTGGAATGACAAAGGCATTTTATTTTGCTATCTAAACACTTTATCCTTTGTCACCCCTTTGAGCCTTATTTATTTTCTTTCATATCCCTCTTTTGGAATCAAAAGCAGAGTTTAGAAATGTGATACAGAAAAAGGGAGAGAAAGGAAAAAAAGGAGAAGGAAAAATGAAAAAAGAGAGGAAAAGAAAAGGAAAAAGGAAGAGAAAACAAAACAAAAGGAAAAATAAAAACAAAAGTTTACATGAACTACGTTCGACCTGATTCCTTTTAAGGATACGTAGGCAGCCTCACGGTTCGGTCTCATCAAAATAAAATCCAAAAGTCCCCAAGCAAGAAACTGTGGCACAAGTTGTGGTTGTTGTAAGAAATTTGATTCCGAAAGTTGTGACTTTGAACCCATGTGAATTGTTTTGAGCCTTTGCTATCCTTTCTTTTTAACCCTATCCAAAAGCCCACGTTACGGTCCAAAGAAAGACCTTCCGATCAGTCTTCGAGAGATGCCAAGTCAAGCAAGGAGAGGTAATTCATATCAGGGGCAACACTCAGGTCCAAGCAGAAAAGATAATGAAAATGAGAGTCTTATTGGTGAAAACTCGTGCGGGCACCGTAAGGCGATGGTAAGATGAGAGAAAAAACAAAATGAGAGAAGCTTGATGGTGAAAACCCTTCGGGTGCGAATCAGATTGGATGATCGGAGCATTGAAGTCCAGTTTCACGGTTCAGGGGTATAACAAGAGTTGAACATCAGACTTGTTTGACAGATTAGGCCACTTAATCAACATGTGCATGTCATGATCATTAGAGTTGGTATCCACATCTAATAGGTTTCTACTTTGTAGTTTTCTTGTTAGGAATCATCTCTTTCCTTTGTCCTTTACTCTGTTCCTTTTGTCTTGTTTACTTCTTCTTCCTGAGTCTGTTTGGTCAGAATAAGTGAGAAAGACTTCAAAATTTTCCACCAGCTTTTCAATTGAACAAAACGGGATCTGGCCAGTACATCAAAGTGTCATAAGTCAGGAAAGAACAACAAGCGCATTGAGCTGGTAATAATCAACATGCTTTGGGATCCTTATGAAATACAAAGGTTTGGCACACATCAATTCAGGAACAATGCAATAGATGGAGGGTGTTAGGTGAACGGATCAAAGGTATTTTCGGTGAAACACGACGGTTTGGTACATATCAATTCATAAACAATACAACAAGATGGAGGGGTTTGGTGAACGGATCAAAGGTATTTTCTGTGGTAAGATCGACAAAAGGTGTTTAATCAGTGACAAGCGAGGTCCTCCGAGCAAAAATCAAAGTTATCTTGGCAAGTGAAGGAGCAACAGACCTCAAGTCCAGGGCCAGTTGTTTAAGTCAAGAAAAAATAACATGCGCGATGAGTGGGTGGCAATTGTCGTGCTTTGAGATTCATGAGAAACACAAAGGTTTGGTACATGTCAATACAGAGAAAGTGGTTAATCAATAAACAAGCAAGGTCTTCGAGTGGAAATCAAAGTTATCATGGGAAGTGAAAGAGCAACCGTCCTCAAAGTCAAGGCCACAAACCAACCACCATATTTTTAAGGTGACAAGATTTTTCTTTGATTTGAAATAGGGGCAGAAATCTCGTTTGTTTCGGAGAAACCCTCCGTGGAGAAAGGCAGTCACCAAAAGGTTTGATTTTTGATTTTCAGGACCCTCCTGGAAAATGGGACCTAGTTTAAAGTTCAGAAATAGCATAATCTAGCATCCCAAAAGAATATAAGTTAGCTTAGAAGTTTGCATGTTCGAGATAGGATTCAATTAGGAATTTCTAGAACCCTCCTGAATAATGGGACTTAGCTTTAAGATTTTGATTAGATAACAACATTTAGCGTAAACTCTGATGTAGGGTAGTATAATTCAGACATGAAAGTTGTCGCCCTTAAAATAAAATTTGACATTTGATTTTCAGGACCCTCCTGGATAATGGGGAGTAGTTTAAAGATTCTCTTAGATAGCAAGATTTAGCAGAAGTCACACATGTAGAAGATATAACTTAGATTTAAAATTGTCGTTTAGTTAAGAGTTGTCAGGACCCCCCTGCATAATGGGACCTAGCATTCAAATTCTTAGTAATATTTGGTAATATGATTTAGTTTAACACTCACATATGTGCCTAGTTACCAAACTGGGGCAGAAAATTTTCTTTGTTTTTGTCTATTTTGTTGAAGTCAGGAGCCCGCCTAGAGAGCAGGGAATATATTTCAAGTTGAAATCAGGAGCCCGCCTGGAGAACAAGGGAGTACAATTTAAGTTTTAGCTTTCAAATTCTTTGATTTGTCTATGTTGAAATCAGGAGCTCGCCTGGAGAGCAGGGAATACATTTCAAGTTGAGGTCAGGAGCCCGCCTGGAGAGCAGGGAATACTTTCAAGCGCAGCAGTCAGGAGCTCGCCTGGAGAAAAAGGGAGTACAATTTAAATTTTAGCTTTCAAATTCTTTGTGTTGTCTATCTTGAAGTTAGGATCCCGCCTGGAGAGCAGGGAGCACTTTCAAGTTGAAGTTAGGAGCCCGCCTGGAAAGCAGGGAATACTTTCAAGTCAGCAATCAGAAGCCCGCCTGGAGAACAAGGGAGTACAATTCAAGTTTTAGCTTCAAGTTCTTATTGATATTTGGTAATGTGATCCATTTTACACTTACATATGTGCCCAGCCAGCAAACCGGGGCGGAAATTTCTTTTTTTGTTTTGTCTATTTTGTTGAAGTCAGGAGCCCACCCGGAGAGTAGGGAATGCATTTCAAGTTAGCAGTCAGGAGCCCGCCTGGAGAGCAGGGAATACATTTCAAGTTCAGCGGTCAGGATCCCGCCTGGAGAGTAGGGAATACATTTCAAGTAAGCAGTCAGGGGGCCCCGCCTGGAGAATAGGGTCAATTTTTACTTTAGTCAAGCTTAGTTTATAGTTTTCCTAGTCTATTCTTTAGTTTACTTTCATCATTGCACCAATAGTACAAGTGGTTTACAATTTTGCTAACAACTCACAAATCTTCCTAGTGCAAACTAGGGCAGAAAAATTTCTTTGTTTTGTTGTAATCAGGCGCCCACCTGGAGAACAAGGGGAGACAACTCAATTTTCTAGGGAAAGCAGTGTCGAAGGAAGACAACTCGAGTTTCACGGGAAAGCAGTTTCGAAGGAAGACAGTCCAAGTTTAGGGGAAAATGGTTCAAGGTGCAAGGAAAAACAGTGTCAAGTAACAAGAGAAGACAGTTCAAGTTTAGCAATCAGGAACCCACCTGGAAAACAAGGGAATTCACTTCAGAACGCAATTCAATTCAACAACAAAAGAATCTCGCGGCAAGAATATGAGTCAACAATCTGAGGTGATCAACAGAAGTTAGTCACAATAAAGAAAAAAAAGAAAGGCCAGAAGTGAATCCAAATGCAGAAGTTGATGAAAGATTTGAACTGCTTAAGACATGGTGGAAGTCACAAGCACTACATGTCCGGTCTTGATCCAAAAGCTGTATAAGAACGAGCTAACACATGCAGCTAACAAGCGTCAAGGTTCAAATCTAAAGTCTGCATGAAGAATCATTCAAGACTCAAGATCAAGCTTCAGAAGACTTATAGATAGGAACCTTGTAACTCGTAGTTGAAAGGTTTAGTTAGTCTTTTTCATTTGATTTTTGATGTAATAACAGGGACCACGAACCGGAACCTCGGCGGAACGGCACCTCGACTGGATCTCTACCTCGGCATACTCCGTCATCTCACTCATTTCTGAACTACACGTGGCCTGATTTCTTTTTATAGCCAAGGATATGTAGGCAGCCCAGATACCAGGGCTCGGTCACATTCCCTTCTCTCTTAGCTTTAGTCTCTCCAAATAAGGGTCGGGTCAAAAACCTGTCTAGTCAGTCTTTGTCTGAAAACTCTACGTGTTTCCAGTCAAAAAGGGGCAGCTGTAGACATGTAATTTTTGACCCTCCAAAGATTTTTTATATATTAGCGTAAAATATTTAATTTAGGCATAATATAGATATTTTAAGTAATTTTGACACTTTTACTCTATTTTATTACAAGAAAACGAAAATTTACAAAAATAGGTTCATTAATGTTTTGTAGTCATTTTTAATCTTAAAAAAAAATATACAAAAAATAGTATCGTATTTTTAATAATTGAGATCGTATTTTTAGTCTTGTTCGCGGGGAAAGAATAGAACTTGGGCGCGAGCAACCCATTTTTAGGCCTAATTTTGGACCTAGCCCACAATTGCCAAGCCCATAATTCCTAGGCCCATACCCCTTAACCTAAAAATCCTACCAAAAAACATACAATATAAAAAAGGAAAAAGCCTAAGACTAAAGGGGGAAGGAAGAAAAAAATGTGGACAATGAAAAAAGAAGGCTGAAGAAACGTAAAAGACGACAAAAGCTTACAAAAGTTGTGCAGTTTTCAGAGAACGGCCCCCATCCCCCTTGTTTCCATCTTCTCCAAACGACCCCCCCTACGTTTCATCTTCTCAAAAAGACCAAATGAACGAGCCCTTCTACTAAAAACCTTATGGAAGCAGCCGCAACTCTAAAAAGGCCCCACCCACCACCGGTTGTCCTCTCGACCAAACGCTGTTGCTTATTTAACAGGGTCGTCCTCATCATCAAAACGAGCCCCTATTCTTCGGCACACAAGAAATCGGAGAACGACCCCCTCGTTCCATTTTATTCTTCGTTCCAAAACCTGCAGCAACCAATATCCAACAAAACTCCATCACCGACCAGCCATGACACCATTACCTCCATTAAAGCTTCCCCACAGACCTTCTTCTTTTGAGCCATTTTTCGATGGTCCCTTCTCGAGCAAAAGCAACAACCCCATGAGCTACTACTCTTGAACGAAAATCACAGAAGCATCAGCCTCAATAGACCTCGACCACCATTAACACACGCACACACTCACGTTTCTCGGACGGGAAAATAAGAAAATGGAACACACAAGAGTTCTGCCTTCCTTTTAATTTCGATTTTGGTGTTCCAAAAATGAAGATTCAATTGAGGTTTGGAATCCGGTTCTGAGGTTGTCACTGTTCGTTTGAGGTTCCGGCTAGGTTTTCAGTCGAGTTCGAGTTCGGCATTTGATGTTGCTGCAAACAAATTAGAGTTTTCATATATAAATTGACTCATATATAAAGGTTTGTTTTTCTTAATTTTAATCGTTCATTCAACTTGTTACAGTAGAGTGTTTGGACTATTTTGTTTTTTCTTTATTTATTGTCTCATCGATTTTATGCTATTGTTACAGTAGTTTCTTAATATTGGCTGTTAATTTAGAAGCCAACTTTTATACGTTTCTTTCAAAATGTGGACTTACTTAAATTGGGCCTAATTGTATATTTATTTCAATGATTAGCTTAATTGTACAACATTATGTCTTGAATCTATGACACTTCATTTATATGCATGACTCGAAAGGGAATAGGCATGTATCCATGTGCATGGTTTGACAAGATTCAGCTAATTGATCTAATACCGATGCTCGTAGTTGCTTTAGGCCCGTTTAATATACTATTGTGATTGTGGACACGTCCGCGTGACATGATTGCGATTTCTAAAAACAAATCCGGAGTATATGTTCACGCAACTTTGGCCAAATTTTCTTAACAACAATAAAGCGTTATTAATTATGGACACATTCGCGTGACATGATTTTTGACGCGCCAAACCAATGGGTACACGTACGCGTGACCCATTTCAAGATAATTTTCCTAATTAAAAAGTGGTATAAGGTAAATGCACATAGGTTCTAAAAATGAGTAATTAAACAATTTTATTAAGCCAAGTATGATCAAAGCGACCGTGCTAGAACCATGGAACTCGGGAATGCCTAACACCTTCTCCCGGGTTAACAGAATTCCTTACCTGAATTTCTGTGTTCGCAGACCGTAAATAGAGTCAATTTCCTTGGTTCGAGATTTTTAAAACCGGTGACTTGGGACACCATAAATTATCCCAAATGGCGACTCTGAATTTTAAACAAACAAATCCCGTTTCGACTGTCCTTTAATTGGAAAAACTCCCTTATATTTATACCCTTTACGGGGTGTAGTTAAAAAGGAGGTGTGACACGAAGGTCCCCTCGCAGCCCAAAGATCGCAAATGCGATGATTCTTCGCAAATACAATGCTCGCATTTGCGATCCAGACATCGCAATTGCGAAATCTGTAGACCTGAACATACCAGCAGTTTTCTAAGTTCCAAAAGTCACTCCGTAGCATATTCAAAACTCCCCCGAGCCCTTGGGGCTCCAACCCAAACATGCACATAAGTCTAAAAATATCATACAGACTTGCTCGTGCGATCAAATCACCAAAATAACATCTTAAACAACGAATTTAACCCCAAAACTCATGAAATTTTCAAGATAGTTCAAACTTTTTATTTTCACAACCAAAGGTCTGAATCACGTCAAATTACTTTTGTTTTTCACCAAATTTCACAGATAAGGTTAAAATATTATAACGGACCTGTACCGGGCTCCAGAACCAAAATACGGGCCTGATACCACCAAGTTTAAACATTATTCCATTTCTGAAAACTATTGTATTTTTCAGTAAACAATTTTCTTCAAAAATTCATTTCTCAGGCTAGGGACCTCGGAATTCGATTCCGGAAATATGCCCATGTCCCATATTTTACTACGGACCTCTGGAATCGTCAAATCATGGGTCCGGGTCCGTTTACTAAAAAACTTGACCGAAGTCAACTTAAATCCATTTTTTAAAGGCAAACTCAATATTTTTCTCAAATTTCACATAAAGTCTTTCCGAAAATGCGTCCGGACTGCACACACAAATAGAGGAGGAAGAAAATGAGGTTTTAAAGACCTTGGAACCCCAAATTGTGTCCTAATATACGAGATGACCTTTTGGGTCATCACATGTTGATTCTTTGCCCCAACACCGCTCCTACCGCCGCGTCACTAGCATCACACATGAGCTCAAATGGCAAGCTCCAATTTGGTACGATAATGATGGGAGTGATAGTCAACCTATACTTGAGTAACTCAAAAGCCTTCATGCAATCATCATTGAACACAAATTTGGCATCTTTTTCCAACAACTTGCACAAGGGATTCACCACTTTTGAGAAATCTTTGATGAACCTATGATAGAACCCCGCATGCCCTAGAAAGCTCCTCACTCCTTTGACAGAAGTAGGAGGAGGGAGTTTTAATATCACTTCAATTTTTGCTTTATCCACCTCAATACCATTCTTGGAGATCTTATGGCTGAGGACAATGCCCTCCTCAACCATAAAGTGACAATTCTCCCAAGTAAGCACTAAGTTGGTCTCTTCGCAACGTGCCAAGACTTTATCAAGATTTCCCAAACACTCATTAAAAGAATCCCCCCAACAAAAAAATCATCCATGAATACTTCAAGGAAGTCCTCTACCATATTCGTACATATTGCCATCAGACACCGCTAAAAGGTAGTCGGTGTATTACACAAACCAAACGGCATCCGTGAGAATAATGTGTCATACGGACATGTGAAGGTGGTTTTCTCTTAGTCTTCCATTGCAATCAGAATCTGGTTGTATCCTGAGTACCCATCTAAAAAGCAATAGTAGGCACGCCCGGCAAGCCTATCCAACATTTGATCAAAAAAGGGCAATGGAAAATGGTCTTTACGGGTCACTTTGTTCATGTTTCGGTAACCCACACATACCCTCCATCCGGTGACAGTCCTAGTGGGGATCAACTCATTTTTCTCATTTGTGACCACAATCATACCCCCCCCTTCTTCGGCACACATTGTACTGGCGAAGTCCACGAACTATCCGAAATGGGGTACACAACCGTTGTATCTAGCCACCTCATTCAATTTTCTTTGATGTTTCACGGAGGGTTTGGCATCTTCCTCCAATATGATTTTGTGCATGCAAAAGACGGGGCTTATGCCCCGAATATCCGCCAATATCCAACATATTGCCTTCTTCCTCCTTTGGAGCAACATAAGGGTGGCATCTACCTGCACGTTAGTTAAGCACGAGGAAAGAATAACGGGTAAAGTGGAACAAGGACCTAAGAACTCATACCTGAGGTGTGAAGGCAAAGGCTTCAACTCCAATGTGGGAGGCTCCTCGATTGAGGGCTTTGTTGGTGGAGTCTTCTGGTTCTCAAGGTCCAAGGAAAGTTTCTGGGGCTCACATGTATATGAACCCATTCCTTGTAGAGCATTGACATATTCAACCAAGCCTTCATCCTCAGTCACATCATGGTTCAACAACACAGCTTCCAAAGAGTCTTCCACATTAATCACAGCATTTATGTTTTCAACAATGACCTCGGTCACAAGATCCACAAACGAACACACTGCGTTGCTATTAGGCTGCCTCATTGACTTGCAAACATGGAACCCAACTTTTTCATCACCCACTCGAAATGTGAGTTCCCCTGCTTCCACATCAACTAAGGCCTTCCCTGTAGCTAGCAAAGGTCTCCCAATATGATCGGCACCTCATAGTCAACCTCACAGTCAAGTATCACAAAATCCGCGGGAAGTATGAACTTGTCGACCCGAATTAGCACATCATCAATTATCTCCAATGGCCTCTTCATTATCATATCCGCTATTTGCAATCTCATGGATGTGGGCCTTGGTTGCAAAATCCCTAATGTCTTGAACACAGAATATGGCATCAAGTTAATGCTTGCCCCCAATTCACACAAAGCTTTGGCGAAATCGGCACTACCAATAGTGCACGAGATTGTAAAGGCACCGAGTCTTCTAGCTTTGGAGCCATGAAATGTACAATGGAACTCACTTAATGCGTCATTTTGATCATTTCACAATTCATGGATCTCTTCTTTATTACAAAGTCTTTCAAGAATTTGGCATATCCCGGCATTTGTTCTAGAGCTTCAACTAAAAGCACATTTATGGACAAACTTTTTCATCATATCAATGAATTTCTTGAACTGATTCTCGTTGTTTTGTTTTGCGAGCCTTTGAGGATACGGTGGAGGAGGCCTTGGCAAGGGAGCCTTGGCTTTGGTCACTACCATTTACGATATGTCTATCACGTGTTCCCTAGACAGGTTCACATCATTTTGTGTCTCATCCACGTTTTCATCAATGTCTATCCTCACTTCATCATTCACATTCTCATCATTCACATGGAAATCATTGCTCGGTTCATCATCATCTTGCACCAACACATCATCACTTACAACATTTCTTTGATTAGAGGTACTAGCAACTCTACCCTTATCACTTCTTGTAGTCACCACCATCGCATTGCCTGTATTGTTCCCACCCTTAGGGTTTACTACCGTATCACTTGGTAGTGCCCCCTTAGGGCGATTATTCAAAGCTTGAGAAATTTGGCCAAGTTGGACTTCCAAGTTGCGGATGAAAGTGTTGTGGGAGGCCAATTGGGCATCGGAGTCAGCGATTTTCTTCATCATTTGCTCAAAAATGGATCAATTCATCATATCTCATGATTGGACGAGCTATGACCTTGTGATGGATATGGAGGCGGGTTGTTTGGTTGTTGATACATCGGAGGCCTTTGAAAGACCAGCCCTCGATTCTCTTGATTATTGTTGTTACAACCCCCTTGATTGTTAGTACCGCCCCAATTACTATTATTGTTGCCGCCACAATTGCCTTGGTTTCCTTGGTTCCCCCAATTTTTATTGTTGTTGTTCCCCCAATTGCTTTGGTTGTTGTTGTTGCCACTATTTCAATTGCCTTGTTGACCTTGATATCCCCAATTTCCTTGTGCTCTCCACTGTTGTTGATTCGGAGCATTGGCCCGTTGACCTTGATAATTGTTGGCAGTGGAGGAAGAAGGATCTCCGCAAAGGGGTTCAAAAAGAAAAAAAAGTTAGAAAAATTGTAGCTAGTGGAAATTGAACCTATGACCTTACAAAGGTTTTGAACCCCCTTGACCACTAAGCTACACTTTTGGGCTGTGTTAAGGAGATTTAAAATTTAATATATAGAGGTAAAAAACATATTTTGCCTTATATATACAGTGTAATTTTTCGGTGAAGAGGATTAGGATGAACCTCCTTCCGCCCCTCTAAATCCGCCCCTGATTGTTGACATATTGCACCTCTTCACTTTGATCATCATAGGAATCATCTTGATTGTACCCGTTACCACTCTGCTCAAATTGGTCCAGATTATTTTGAACTTGTTGACCTCGTTGCCTTCTCTTGGTGATCATCATATTCACTTATTCCATAGCATTTACTTGTTTTGGCCCTTGAACTTGTTGCAGCTGAGCTTTGGCCAATTGGTTCATGGTAGTAGTCAACTCGGTTGTAGCTTGGTCATGGTCATGGAGCTCCTTATGTAGGTGAATGACATTAGGGTCGCCTTGTGGCACATTAGCTCAACTTTGCCACGCCAAAGAGGTATCCGCCATCTCATCAAGTATTTCACATGCTTTGGCAAATGACGTGTTCATGAAGTTCCCCCTGGCAAGTTGGTTAACCACATATTGGTTTGTTGTATTTATGCCACGATAGAATGTTTGTTGGATCATAGCTTCGGTCATATCATTATTCGAACACTCTTTAACCATCGTCCGATACCTTTCCCAAATCTCATGAAGCGGTTCATTTGGATCTTGTTTAAAAGCACGGATCTCATCTCTTAGCATCGCCATATGTCCCGGAGAAAAGAACTTTGCGATGAACTTCTCGGCCAACTCATCCCAAGTGGTGATGGAATGATTGGGCAACCTTTCTAGCCAATCCAAAGTTTTTCCCCTTAGAGAAGATGGGAATAGCCTTAACCTCAGTGCGTCCTCAGAAACGTTGGTTTGCTTACTCCCCCAACACGTGTCAACAAAACCCTTGAGATGATTGTAGGCATTTTGGTATGGAGCTCCGGTGAAGAAACCCCTCTGTTCCAAGAGTTTAAGAATGACATTGGTTATTTGGAAGTTGCCCGCCCTAATCCGGGGCAGGACTATTGCACTTGCATAGCCATCGTTGGGCAACACCCGGTGTGCTTCCCTTGCTGGATGTGGGGGAAGGTTTGGAATATTGTCATGAGGCAGTCGGCCTCTCCTTTGTTCTTGAGGTTCGGGTTTAATCTCATCCATGTTATCATCATCTACCTCATCCCCCTATGGCAAATTTTCGAGGGCATTATTATTAAGAGTCATTTGGTACCTAAAAGCAATTCACACACAAATCAGAAAAATGGAAGGAAGAAAAACAAAACACACAAATACTCGGATATATAGCTAAAACCATCTAACTCCCCGGCAAGGATGCCAAAAATTGATCAGGTCCAAGCCTGCACTACTATTGAGTAGCGAGGATGGTCGATGTAGTTTTACCCAACAAGATTGGGATCAAATCCACAGGGAGTTAAATTATTTGGAGTTAGGTTTATATCCAAGTAGAGATGCGGGTTTTGTTCTTAATTACTCTTCCACAATTGGTTGGTTGTTTTCTACTTCTACTTCTAGTCTATAGCACACAGTATTTGAAACTAAGTACAATGTTTTTGTTGGTTGTTTTTAAGGATTTAAATGGACTAGGGTAGTGACTTCCACCTAGGTTGATATCTAACGGGTAGCAAGAATCTAGGGCAATTATGTGATTAATTGGGTTCGTAATATAGCTATCACACCCGGATACTCACTCTATACCTCTCAGTAGTTTGTGATTTTTGCCCAATTCGGCTTTCTCAAGTCCAAATGGGTATTCATGCAATTCTAGTGATTTTAGCTCAAGTCAGGTATTACTATCTCTAGGTTTAACCCTTTAATTGGGGCTATCAATTTTTTGAGTTCACCCCAATTCCTTGTTATCCTAGTTTTCCTAGACTTAGTCCCTCTTTCTCAAGTAGAGACTAAGTAATAAAGGCATAAATAAGTGTTTGCAACTACTAATTCAATAGTTCTAGCAAGAACTAGGCTAAAAATTACTAACCCATACACATTCAAGCCCTAAAATTCAAGACCCATCAAATACCCATACTAGGGTTGGGTCACAACCCTAGCTATAGGTTTAGCTACTCAGGAAAATAGAAGAAATCAAAGATAAAGAGAAAATAAAATCCATGATACTAAATTAAGAGATGAACATCTACTACTATAAGGTAAATCTTGTACAAAATTTCCCAAATAGGAAAAACTAGTCGTCTCTCGTGCTCAGCAAAACATAACATAACCTAAAAATGTGAAAAAGATCTATTTATACTAGGCTGAAATTCTCAGACAAAAATGATCTTGTGGTTGTTTCACGACCGCGTAATTCTGACCGCAGCCGCACTCATGCTTTCACGACCGTGTAATATTGAGTGTGGTCCGCGTTTCTTTACATCTGAGACTGGGGTGGAACTTGTTTCGCGGACCGCGTATTTTTCATCGCGTCTGCGTTCTTCATTTTTGCATAACTTGCAAAGTCTCTGGTCATGAGCACACGCTGTCAGCGGAATTCCAATCACAGTCGCGCCAATAATTTAGTGTCCGCGTCTTTCTGTCGTTGTCCACGCCCATGCCTGTGCCCAAAACCACTTCTCTGAATCTCTAACTTCGCGGTCCACGAATTATGTCCGCCTCAGTGCTGATCCTTACGTCTGTGCTCGTATCCCAGTCTTGGATTTGTTCAAGTTTGACTCCTTTATGAGTTGATTATGGCTTCTTTGGCTCATTTTATACAAACCCTGCAAGCAAGCACATTAAGTTAGTTTCGGAGAATACCTTCATGTATTTTTTACCCAAAACCTAAGTAGAAGAGAGCAAATAATAAGCTAAAATCCCCACTTATCACCCTAGTTTTACAATAAAATATTTTTTTTATTTTGTCTTCTTTATCCTTGTTTTTGGTTCCAAGCAAGGTGGTAATAGTCTTTACCTTGTTTTCAATTGCGTGTAGTGTTTCTTTATCACATTAATTGATTCCAAGTGGTGACTTTAGGAACTTGTTTAGTTCTTGATCTTTCAAGAATACGTTTCTTGATCTAAATTCGTTCTTTTGATATCATAGAATCATAACTTTCATTGAACTGGTGCAGCATCAATATTTACTTGTTTAGAACGAGTAAATAGTCTTTCTTATAGTTCAGATCGTCATCTTTCACCTCATTTTTGAATCATCGAATTCTGAGTCCTAAAACTTGAGATACGTCGTTTCTTGAAACTGGCCCACAAACTACATTTTCGTTTCAAGATCTTGATCCTGGTCGGTTGGTTCTTTGTTAACTCGAAGAATCACATCATGAAATCTTGGATATTTGTTGGATATCCCACTGATCTCTCTCAAGGGTAAAGTTATCTTTGTGTGACCTATAGGTCACATGTTCAATCCGTGAAATCAGCCATTGATGTTTGCATCAGGATAGGTTACCTACATCATACCTCTTTGGGTGCGGCCCTTCCTCAGGTCCTGCGTGAACGTGAGATGCTTCGTGTATCGGTGTACTACAACAAATTAGGCTTTTAACCACACCCGAAAAGTGTGGTCTAAACTAACAGAAAGTATGATTTTTGATCATATACCACACTTTTCGACCTACGGCAACACTTTTCAAGGGGTGGCCTAACAAGCGTAACTTTTGCTCTAAGGCTACGCTATTCATAAGGCAAAGGCTACACTTGACTATGGCCACACTTTTCATGTCCTAAGGCTACACTTCTAAAGCGGGGTCTTTATTACCTCATAGGCCATGCTTTTCAAGTGTGGCTCCTAAATTAGCTGCACTTCTAAAGCATGGTCTTTGTTACTAAGCTTTTAAAAAAAATTATATTTTTTTGTATATATCCTATAATTGTATTTATTAATAAATACATATTTTATCACATATTTGAGGTCATTACTTAAGTATAAAGATCTCAAGTACTTCATTAATCAATAAAAAAAGAGATTGTTTTAAACACATACATGCAATTTACTTCGAAAAAGGAATACATTTCATATACTACAATCAACCAATAAAGCAAATTGCTTCAAGTAGCGTGCTAAATATGAACTTTACAAAATCAAATGTATTGTCCAAAAGTCTTCATCATTAACTTCAAATGGATCAAACCGACTTTGGCCACCACTTTTAATTGCATCACAAGAATTTTCCTACACATTGAAAAAAATCAAATATTAAATAAAAACCAATAGAGTGCAAACTAAAGGGAGAAGATTTCACATGTAATTTTCATACATTATGAATAATAATGGAGATTATCATCAGAACTCATTCGATACAACACAGGAACAATATGTTACTTAAATTCAATTCACACACCAGGTGCACTTGCCAAAATGTTGCATTCGTGGTAACATAACATCACAAAAATGCAATACGTGAAAATATTCAATCAGATCAGAAGCTAGACTACGTTTCTATTTTGATAGTGACTCAAAAACAGAACCCTCTAGTTCTATGTACTAGCAGTAGCACCAAGTGGAAATCCCTATGAAAATGGTGATACTAATGCATAAAAGAGAATTCACCATCCCAACAATAGTACTAATATCTTACTTTAGCATGTATAAAGAATAAATGAATAAAAAAGTACCCTTCCAAGAATTGGACTATGAGTTAGATCCAAAGGAATTTGAAAAAATTTGGTCTCTAGCAGCCTCTGCGTTACTTGAATCATCGTAGAAGGATAAGGTAGCTAACACATCTAAATGAGATATGATAGAAGTTATAAATTATAAGGACCTTGACTGATTCTATTGTTCCTTCAGTTTGAGTAATACTTGCGAAAAGTAAACCACTTTGATGTCAAGGTCACAATTCTTCATTGGCACATCAAACCTATAAAAGAAAAGAGTATTGTGAAATCTTTAGTTAGAAACGTTATTAGATACATTTCTTTATTTGTGGCGAAACAGAGAAAAGAAAATATTTCAGTACGTGTAATTTTTTATTTTCTCTCACAATATGAGAATTTTTTTAGCTACAACACTAATAAACAATTATATTAGAGCAAGCCTGGCTTTGGATTTCAATCAATACATATTTTCAGAAAGGAGACCTGCAAGTTGAATCACATCTTCTTGTCGGTAAACCACTGCAAAGTTTGATAAAAGACAAGAAATTCTTGGATTATCCATTTTATAGAAGTTTCGAAAGGAGTGGAGCTAGACACAAGATAACAATGTCTAGTACTGGCTCCCCTAAACTCGATACTACAAAAGGCAAGAATAATAGTTAGACATAAAAGAGTGCTTAAGTCTACAATTGTATCGAACTAGTGAGTTAGTTGACTATTACATAGATCTCTTATCATATACAAAAAGTAGTAGTACCAAAAAAACAGGGACAATTTTCATGTGCAAGAAAATATTATCTTTGACAAGCATAGCTATATTCCAGTATCATAGAGCATGTCTTTGACAAACACAAGTATCGTTTTGGTGGACGCCAAATGATTTTGAAAAACAAATGTTGGCTAAAATAGACTATTATAGTAGACAAGTAATTTCACTATATTAAGAACAAATTTACTTAAGACGCATATAGAATAAGTTTTACATAAAGAGGCAAATCACAAGTTCCAAAAAATATTTTGATTTTTAGGGGAGAGGGGAGGCCGATAATTTCTTCACTTTGTTACTAAGCTTTAATGAGACGTGATAGCAACAGACACTATGCTACAATAGAAAATGATACTTGTATTCTTTGCTTACTGAATTTTGTAAAAGAATTAAACATAATATTTAAAAAGGATAATGTCAATCTATAGATAAATACATAATTTTAGACAAGAAATTGTAGAATAGCATGAAAACATGGAAATGACAAACTCAACAATATTTAAGACTTCCAGGCAATTTAGACAGAAGGAAATTAAATTTCATAAAAGAGCTTCAAGGGTAGTATAAATCAAACATATACATAATTCAGGAAGAAGTAATTAAATCATGTAATATAGGACCATGAAACTACCTAGACTTTTTTTTTTCACTCTGAGACAATAATAGTATATGCCCATTTTACATACAAGTCAAGATATTTTATCTGCTGCTACTTTGTTCAAATTGTTCTTCCTCTAACTAAAATTGTATAATTTCTTATTACACTTCTATTGATTCACTATGTTCAATCCAAGCATGTAATTATTTAGTCAAATGTCACCGATCCAATTAACAATTTGTGTAGTCTCAAAATATTTGAATCCTCCAATAAAAACAAAAGCTTTTAGTTTTATTCAAGTCAATCAAGTTGAGTTTCATCAAAGAACTTTGATATAGCTAAATCCATGAGTTTCGTAGCTCTTTATCATTTAAGTTGAAAGTTCAAATACCCTTGGCAATCCCCTACTCTTCCTTCATTTCCCAGAACAAGCAAAACAAACTTGACTTTTTTTTAAAAAGAAATGCTTTATTGACAGGAATAAAGGTATTTAAAAGTAGGTAAAATAATTTAGACGATAAAGGCAGTATAAAAAAATTCTAATATAATGATTTCAAGCCTCTCATGCTAAACCCACAAATGATCTATCCAAAAACTGAGATTAAAAGATCTACAAATCGTTTAACTCAAGTTTTTCCCAAATTCATAAGAAAGAAACAATATCATAAATTCCCTGAGAAATTCATTTATTCTGTATTCCGAAGCAAATCTAAATACTACAATTTTTTGATTAAACCGAGAAACTGAATGAAAGTAGAATATCCTGTATATGGTCTCAAAAGAAATAGAAAAAACCTGAATGCCAAACCTTTCTTGTTGTCTTGAGAAACTGACTTATGTAACTCATATCTTAGGAGGAATCAAATAAAGTAAATTAGATCTCCTGCTTCTGAAGAGAGTCACAAGTGAAATCATTTTCTTCTTTTCCTTTTTTGACGAAGATTGGGTGCAATGAACAGTTTTTTTTTCTAAATCAAGTGAAGAAGGTTGTGGGTTTCAAACCCTAAAGTAAAGGGACAACTGGAATCGCTTAGACTTTTAGTGAAAATTTTTAGAGGGGAAGTGAGAAATTTTAGAGGGAATAGTTTAAGTGGGAAATTTTTGTGCTAATATTTTTTAATTCAGACCACGTCTGCACCGCATTACTTTTAATGTACCAAGGACAAGGATAACGCTTGTAAAGTGTTGCTTAATATCAGAATAAGCGTTCTCAAAAATTTTAACACTAGGCAACACTTGCAATGTGTAGTCTTTGCATATAAAGAGCACGCTTTACCGGTGTAGCCCAAACTCCGTTGCCAAAAGCTCTTATCAAAGGCCACCCTTACAAAAGCGTTCTTATTGCTACTTTTGGCAACATTTTTGAAGCGTTGCCTATAATAAGTGTTGCCTTAGGCCAATTTTGTTGTAGTCGGTGTCCTTTTTTCCCACTAATCCCTGTCATCTTGAAATTAAGAATAAAAAAAGGCAACCGGATGCACGAAGCATCCTACGTGGTCTAGGGAAGGGCCGCACACCCAAGTGTGTGATGTAGACAGTCTATCCTAATGCAAATATTAGTGACTGCTTTCACAGCTCGAACCCGTGACCTATATATAACCTCCACAAATATCCTCATCTCTAGATTTAGCAATCAAACGTTAGCTAACCAAAATGATCGAAACTACCTCAAACAATTGAGAAAATGATAGAAACTGCCTCAAACAATTGAAAAATGATAGAAACTGCCTCAGTTTGCATTGTCTGTTAAGATAAACTGAAGGCAATATTAATTTAACGGAAATAGCAGCATCTCAAAATTTTCTTCCCGTATTTTCCTAAAATACAAATATTTTCTTCACCAAGAATCCAGTCTTGACATAGCCAACCTTATTTCCGTTAAGAATCCCATTAACAAAAGAGGATTTAAATTATATATAATAGCCATAACATGTTTTATATTTCAGGTGAATAATCTTACTTATAGTGAACAGTGACCTATAATGAAAATTATTTTACATTATCAGTATTTAGAAGTTAAACTCAAATAAATGAAAAGGTTTAACCTGTATACATTTATCTCAGGTAAGTGAGCTTGATAATAATAGCAATGAACTGCTACGATGATGTAAAAGATTAATGCTTTTGACTGTATAGAGCCATGTGTCTGCTGGTTATAAGCAGAAGGTGCTTGCCCTTTGCACTCCTGATTTTATGTTGTTAAACCACCTCAAATAGAAAAATCAACCTTCTATTCTTTATTTATTTATTTAATTTGTCAAAATTGTGACGAAGAGTTGCTCCGGTTTTTAGAGTTTTTGGCTAAAAATATCTCTCAACTATGGCTCAAACCTAAGGTACATCCTTATCTTATTAGATTAAACAAAAAATATCCCTTAGTTATTCCAAAAATTGCAACAACCATCCTTCCGTTTAATTTCCGTCAAGAAACTAACAGCATAAACCAACACATGTGACTTCAACCCTCAATCTCCCAAATGTGTCTCTCAGCCCGATCATCTTCCACCTTCATAAACCTAAGACTTGGAAACTAAACTTTCTTTCATTTTTAACTTCATAAAATAATATAGAACAAAGTCAGACGAAGAAGATATTATAAAGGAGGTTATTCTTCTAAACCAAATTAAAACACGTGACTTCCCTCTCAATCTCCTGGTCAAAAGAAATGCTCAGAGCTTTTAATCATCATATGTTGGTGATGATTTATCATAGAAACAACTCAGTGAATTTTATATTGCTTTCTACCATACTTCAACTTTATGGGTATGTTTACAATTCACAGATTATGATAAGATAGAGGTTCTTTTGAGTCAAATCATATAACCTGAAGTCTACTATATAAACGAATTAAAATATGCTAAATTTAGTTCACTGAATAATGTGACCTGAAATTCACACAGAACGTGCATAAAGCATTTTACCAAAACAGGTAAGTGGCATCTCTGACTTAGCAGATCTTAATTATTGTATAGTTATTTTCTAGATTTTCTTAGTAAAGACAATAATCTCTTTCAAGATGAAGAAGATGTAGAGAACAAAAAACTAAACCAATCCCACTCGTCAACTACATTACCCAATTAAAACATTGTTGGAACAAGAAAGAAGAGAAAGATTATGGACTTGACTTTAATTTTACTTTTTTTCATGAAGCGTAAGTACAGCTTAGAACGGCAAATTGTGTCAAAACAATAGCTCTTTCAGTTTTAATGACGTAAAACTGTGAAAGAGTTGGAGTTTAGAATGAACAAAAAATTTTCAAAGCCTTGCTTCGGTGAAGGTTGAATACAAAGGGAGGGATAGAACAAGGAAATTTTGGGGAAAAGTCACATGCTTGACATGTGTTTTGGTTGATACCGTTAGTTCTTGACAAAAACTAAACGGAAGAATGGTTAATGCAACTTCTAGATTAGTTAAGGATGTTTTTTGTTTACTTTAGTAACACAAGGATGTACCATAGATTTGAGTCATAATTGAGCCAAAAACTCCTGGTTTTTACATAGCAATCAGATGAAAAAATGAAAAAAGGAAGGTTTAAATAGGCAATATCCCCAAATAGGGGTGGGTATAGTTTGGGCAAATTCGAAATCCAAACCGAAATCCTATTTTTTTTTGGATTTTTGGTTTAAATTTTCAGATTACGGATTGGATTTTAGATTTAATTTCTAAATTTTTTGAATTTCGGATTGGATATTGGATTTTGTACTTTTGATTTTTGGATATCCAAAAATCAAAATTTTTATATTTTATATTTAGTCCATTATCCATTTGCCAATAGTAATAAGTTCAACACCCTACCAATTAGATATTATCTCATATATTCAATATTAATTACTAAGTTACTGTCAAAATACTATCTATTTGGACATGATTTTACTATAACTGCTTCTTATCGGGCGTATGATTGTCTCTGCTGTATTTTTTTAATAATGATTTTATTACTTGAATAATTTATTTGGATGATTATTGCGGCAAGAATGAGGAACTTTTCAAGCAATTTAACATGAATACTTCATTTGGATATTTAATTTTTGTAAAAAGTAGAAACATCTCAACTTATTCGGTCAAAACCGAAAATCCATAATATCCAAACGATTAATCCAAAATCAAACTTAAAAAATCCGATTCAATCCAAACTTATTTGGATTGTCATTTATTAAATCCGAAAATCAAAAATCCAAACCGAAATACTCATATCTAATTCAAACTGCCCGAACGCTCACCCATATCCCCAAACTGCTCAATTAAGTTACAATTTAAATAACTACTATTAGATTATTTTTGTTAATTATATGAATCAGAATTAAATACTTATGAGCAAGAATGCATGTGGTTATTTTATTTTCAGGTGTTTTAAATTTTAGTTTAAATAAAAGCTCTACCTGTCGGATTATGAGCTGTATTTTGCCACGTCTAATCCACATAACCAATACAGCTATCATGTTTTTATTGTATAATGTTGTATTTTCTTTTCGTAGTAGGAAATGGAATGATTGAACCTACTAGTTAGTATGTTTTTATTTATATACTCACATCGTCCCTTGGAAAAATAATTATTTACAATGAGATATATGAAAGTAATAAATCTTATCGTTGTTGACCATTATAATTTATATTAACTTAACAATACTATTTAATGGGAAATTATTTTTCCAAATGTGCAAATGAATTGTGATCAGTCACAATCACTAGATTTGTTAACCTTAAGTAACTACAGCAAATGAAAATGGCGCTATCATCCATTTTGCCCAAGATCTGATGATCATCACTTTCCAACCATTAATTGTGTTGTTTTCTTTTCCTCTTTTGTCCGATATTTTTATATCAACAAAAATACTAAACTTTAGTATTAACATTAGTCATTGGATAACTTAAAATTTGAAGGAAAAATATTTTATTATTAATATCTCTTAATGATCTCTACAAGTCTTTATTTCCTCCACAGATCACCACACATAAAATAAGTTATCAATACTCTTAGGTAGTTTGGCATATTTGTCCGGCCAAGTAATTACTTGGTCGGTATGAAATTGGATGTAATTGAGAGGGTGTAGTTACTTCTCTAATTTTCAAGGGGATGTGAGGATTGATGGTAATTACACTGTATAATAAAAAAGTAATGTAATTTTTTATTTTTTAAAAAAATATTAAGTACTATTCTTTTTATAATATTTTATTTTATTTCTCTTAATCTCATTTTAACCTTCCAACATGCTGCTTATGGTGTGCTTCCATATAATTTTGTAACTTCTCATATTTTGCTTCTTCCTTTTCTATTTTCTTTGTTTCTTTGTTGGTAAACACAATTTCATATTTTACTAGCTTTATTTTCTATTCATTAGTATTAAATAATTATTAAGAAAAAATATATATTCTAAACTCATATTTATCTTTTTATTATTCAAAAATACAAAATTTTATTCATATGAGTTGGTAAAATTTTAAATCCATAATCAAAAATTTTGTTAATTATTTTAAGTTAAGATGTTATTTATTTAAAAGATAGTCAAAATACCTAAAGTTCTTTCCGATATTAGTTACCATAATTATTTAATATTTTTATTTTTTAAAATATGGCTCAAATACCTGAGTATACATCATATCTAGCATTTTTTATATATTCATGTATTTATCACACATTAATGAGTTAGTAAAAAACTCAAACCGTTATTATAATTTTATTTAATTAGTTTAAGTAATAATATTATTTATTTGATAGATACTTACTACTTGTAAGACATTATATTTATCAATTTATAATTATTTAATATATTTAATTATGTAATTACACTTGTTTAATTAATTATGACAATAAAAATTATACTGTAATTACAATCTAGCAAACAAACAGATCATTATAATTAATATATTATATAATTATCAGAATATATAATTACTATTGTAATAATTACACAATATAATTACATATGGCTTTCAAACGGACTCTAAAAACATGTAATATGAAGCAAAAGAGTAAGAAAAACACATCATCATTCACAGTAATTACAGCATTGTAGCCACGTGACCTCAACATAAGGTTCTCGAACAATGCAAAACCTGTATTACGTTCAATTCTGCGTGGTGAATTTTTATTGGTTGGAGTGGAAGGTGCAGACGAAAGGGTTATTTACTTGTAAATAAAATTTACTGAATCTGACCAAAATTGATGCTTTAACTGTAACTGGCCCATATGTTCTGCTGATTATAAGCAGAAAGTATGGTGTCCTTTGTCCTCTGATGTTATGTTGTAACCACCAAAATAGAAAATCGACAAATAAAAAAAAAAATCTCTTTGCATTTCCTATGCACCCAAAAAATTAAAAAGAGAACAGTATTCACATTTTGCCCAGTTAAAAATTAAATAAATAAAAATATTCTTGATAATTAAAAAAAATAGATAAAGGAAAGAGTCGTGGAGTCAGCCTTCGAGCAACAGTCAAGTTATCTTTGTGTGACCTATAAGTCATGGGTTCGCGATGAAATCAGTTATTAATACTTGCATCAGGATAGACTGTTTACATCACGCCCCTTGAAATACTGACTCTTTTTCGAATCCCATCCGAATACGATATACTTTGTGCAAAGGTATGTTAGATGTTGTAGATAAAGGAAAGAGCCTACTATACTAACCACATGACAATAAATTATTTATTTTTAAGTCAAAGTATAATATGGGAAATCAGTATCTCACCGTATCACCTAATATGCCAACTACTCCAAAAAAAAAAAAAAATCAAATCGTGAAGCAAATGTATTTTTTTTTAGTACACCAACAAACTCTTTATCTACTACAGATCCTGACCAAACTAGTATTATAATTGTGTCTTGCTCAATCAGTAACATCATTAGCTTTCTTGTCTCAATCAACCCTTTTCACTTTCTTCAATCTGAAGGGAAAACAATAGTATAGTATTTTATTTTTTATTTTTTTCAAGGGAAATGGAAACTCTGCTCCTAGAATATAAAGTTCTTAAGTAATTCTTAACTCTATTTGTACAAAGTTATTGCCACTATATAATATTAAAAATAACAACAACGACAATAACAATAACAATAAATCCCGCATAATCCTATAAGTAGAGTCTGTGGCGTAATATATACACAGACTTACCCTTACCTGGAGAAGGTAAAAAGATTATTTTCGATACGGTTTTGGCTAAAGAAAAGATGAAAAAAAAGTAGCAACAAACTATATAATATTAAAAAATACAACAAATATATTTATTCTATAGTATGCTCCTACCTACCTACCTAAGAAGGAATTTGATTTATATATATATATATATATATATATATATATATAAAAATCAATGAACCTTCTTAATTAGTTAGAAGCTGGTATGACAAACTAAAATTAATCATTTAGCCTTTCTTTAATAATAAGTCCCTTTGAGCTCTTCTTTCCATTTTTAATTATTTCATACTCCTATTTTATATAACACTTCCAAATTCCCAAACCAAAAATCTTGGAAATCCTCGCCCCATCTCTCCTAAAACTCCTATTTTTTTCTTGTTCTTTTTTCACTCTCATCCTGGATTCTTCTCCCAAAGAAAAAATGAGATCCAAAAGCCAAAACCCCATTAATTATAAGCTCATTCTCATTGGTTTTTTCTTAGTTTTTCTACTATTTTTAGTACTTAGATCAACTTTTTCACCTTCTACTCCTCAACAAACTCAATCTTCATCTTTAATTCACCCTTCAAACTCATCAGAAGATCAAGAAAATACTGAAGATAAACCCTCAATAGCTTGTCCTTCAGTTCCTTTAACACAAACATGCAATAAAATCTCCCCATCATTATCAAATGCTTTAGTCCATTATGCAACTTCAAATGTAACCCCACAACAAACAATCAAAGAAATCGCAGTTTCCTTAAGAGTTCTTGAAAAAAAATCCCCTTGTAATTTCTTGGTTTTTGGCTTAGGTCATGACAGTTTAATGTGGACAGCACTTAACCATGGTGGCCGCACAGTTTTTCTTGAAGAAGACAAGTCATGGATAGAACAAATACAAAGCCAATTACCAAATCTTGAATCACACCATGTTGTTTATGATACAAGAATAACTCAAGCTGATGAACTAATGGAAATTGGAATGAGTAATGAAGATTGCAAGAAAGTAACAGATCCAAGATTTTCTAAATGTCAACTAGCTTTAAAAGGGTTGCCAAAAGAAGTATTGGAAATTGATTGGGATTTAATTATGGTTGATGCACCAACTGGTTGGCATGATGGTGCACCAGGTAGAATGAGTGCAATTTACACGGCTGGTTTGATTGCTAGAAATAAAGAAAATGGAGAAACTGATGTGTTTGTACATGATGTTGATAGAGTTGTTGAAGATCAATTTTCAAAGGCTTTTCTTTGTGAAGGGTATTTGGTTGAACAAGAAGGGAGGATTAGGCATTTCAATATTCCTAGTCATAAGGCACGTTTGGGTAGACCTTTTTGTCCTTAAAATTTAAGAGGTATTTCAAGATTTATTTTTATTCTCCCACTTTACTATAATTTCCGTGAGAATAAATTTTTTCCCCATATTGGTGGCTAAGAAGGGGAATCTTAGAGCAATGGTGCAGTTGTCTTCGTGTGGTCACGGGTTTGAGCCGTGAAAGCAGTCTTTGATGTTTGTATTAGGATAGGTTGTCTTCCTTACATCTTTAGAGGTGCGACTCTTCCCGGATCTTGCATGAATACGGAATATATACTTTGTGCACCGAAGTGCCCTTCCCTTCTTGGTTGCTACATGTATTTTCATTTTTCTTGCTTGATCTGCCTATGGATGTACATTGAGGGATATGTTTAATTGGTTCTTCCTTTTGTTTTTATTATTTCCTTTGATATAAAAAATATAATAATATGGGGATTGATTTTTGATGGTGGAAGTTTAATTTTAGTTGTGAGGCTATTTAATTCTATATAATTTCCTTCCTTCCTTATTGAACTTCAAAAATTTATCTATGACATTTTCTTTCCTACTATTTTTTTTTTGGGATCTGAATGTCCAATTGAGGTCATCCAAAACGATCAACTTGGCTCTTAAACTTATAAAAGGAGCGTTCAATTTTTGAAACAGAAAAATCTGCTTTTGCTTTTATCGTTTAAGTGTATGAGGTAAATCGTTGATTACTTATATTCGAGATATCCTCCTAGTGCAAAAAGAAGCATTTGTTATATGTGGGCTAAGGATGGAATGAAGAAAGGAAATCAGGGAAAAGAGATAGGCAATAAAACAAAACTCATGTGAGAGGCACACACTGAATTGGACGGTTGAGATACATCAATAAAATAAAGGGCTTAGATTTGTTATCAACTCTCTAACGAATTTGGGCCAGCGGAAGGAGTTTATAACGGAATTGGGCCTAACTAATTGGGCAGTTATGATCTGGTAATTTCTGTTATTTCCTCTCCCGGCTCTCTTTCTCTCTCTAACCTTCTCATTCTCTTCTTCCTTCTCTCTAACAACCTCCGTTAATTCTACAGGTGATAGCTTGGATTCAATGGAGATTAGATGCATTTGAGATTAGAAGCTTTGTTCTTAGAGTGACTTTCAATTCTCAATTCGTTGGTTCACTTGTAATATTTGAACAATTCAATAAAATCACCATTTCAGTCCCAAATTTGTATTTCAATTCATTAGTATATTACAATTGGTATCAGAGTCTCTTCCTGGCCAGTACAAAATGACAGGAGCAGAAACAAGATCTAAAGCTACAGACGAGTCTCTGAAGAAGTTAGAGACGCAATTCCAACAGTACATGATTACAAATGATGAAAGATTAGAAAATATGGGGAAAAAACTAGAATTGTTCCCTGGAAAAGCTGCTTCCTCCACAAGATGGACTTCTGAGCAGTGCGCCAATGGAGAGTCTCTCAAATGTTAGGCCAATCACCAGACCATGGGTGGGGGAGAACAGGGATAACCCAGGAGGACGGAACAATGGCCATTCGTCTCAATCGCGAGTGGAAATGCCTTACTTTGATGGAGTAGATCCTTGCGCATGGTTGAGGAAATGTGAAAGGTTCTTCCAGCATAACCACATCACTGATCCACAACAAAAGCTTGAGGAGGTTGTCCTTCACCTCAATGGTAAGGCTGAATCCTGGTTCTTTTCCTATCACATAAGTAAAGGAGTAGTAAGATGGTCAGATTTTACTACTGAAATTTGTCGTAGATTTGAGGGTGCATCTAACAGCAAATTAAACCTAATTGGGAAATTCAAAAAAGTAGAACAAACAGGACCAGTAGACGAGTATTTGGAGAAATTTGAAGAACTCAAAGCTTGGGTGTTAATAAGGAATCCTACTATACCAGAAGAGTTCTTCCTAGAATTCTTCATAGAAGGATTAAAAGAAGAAATTAGGCATACAGTTAAAATGTTGGATCCCTATTCATTCAACAAGTTAGTAGAGAAGGCCAGGCATAAGGAGAACCTATTGTAAGCTGTTACTAAGGCTGGGAAATCACAGTGGAACAATGGACCAACTACAGGTTACTATTCCCAACCTATTAAGAGTTCAAATGGGGGTCCCAGTTATTCTAATAACAAGCTATTTGAGAGTAGAAAGGCTCAAGGTTTGTGTTATAAGTGTGGAAAAAAGTATCACCCTGGGCATCAATGTAAACCTAGGCAACTGAATGCTATATCAGCAGCTACTGAGGAGGACTTAGAAGCGGCCCGGTAGCAAGAAGAAACAATGGTAATACAAGAAGAAAAGATAGTGGATGAGGCAATAAGCCTAAATGCACTATCTGGCACTGAAGTTCCCAACACCATCAAGTTGAGAGGTGAGGCCAAAAAGAATTCTCTAACTATTTTGCTGGATTCAGGAAGCACACACAGCTTTTTGGATATGGAAGCAGCCAGAAAAATAGGTTGTCTTATTGCAGAAGCTGTGCCCATGAGAGTGACAGTAGAAAATGGCAACTACTTAATTAGTTTGCACATTTGCCATAAATTCAGGTGAAAAATACAAGGTGTAGAGTTTGAAGATACAGTCAGAATAACTAGGCTGGGTGGCAATGACATGATATTAGGGAGTGATTGGATGAAAAGGCATAATCCAGTCCTACTTGACTTTGTGGAGTATAAAGTGCAAGTAACTCACAAGGGGAAGAGGGTATAACTTAAAGGAATTTACAACCAAACAGAGCTAAAGAGCTTGTCAACCAATGGAGTGAGACAACTACTTAAAAAGGGGCAGGCCATATGGTCTCATTTATTCACAATTTCAGCAGAAGAAGTGACATAATCAAGTATAATACTTGCAGCTATTGACAAGGTAGTGAAGCAGTTTCCAGATGTCTTCCTAGAACCAACATCCTTGCCTCCAAAGAGGGCTCATGACCATTACATTCCCCTGAAATCCGATGCAAATCCTGTAAGTATTAGACCTTACAGATACAGTTTTTTTCAAAAAAATGAAATAGAGAAACAGGTGAGTGAAGTGCTCAACAATGGTATTATACAGCCAAGCCATTCCCCATTTTCATCCCATGTTTTATTAGTCAAGAAAAAAGATGGAAGTTGGAGGTTTTGTATTGACTATAGAGCTTTAAACAACATGACTATTAAGGACAAGTTTCCTATACCCTTAGTTGATGATTTAATGGATGAATTATGTGGGTCATGCATATACTCTAAAATAGATTTAAGGGCTGGTTATCATCAAATAAGAATGGGGGAAAAGGACATTTATAAGACTGCATTTAGAACACATTTGGGGCATTATGAATTTAGGGTAATGCCCTTTGGACTGACTAATGCTCCTTCCACCTTTCAGTCACTTATGAACCATGTTTTTAAGGATTATCTTAGGAAGTTTGTGTTGGTGTTCTTTGATGATATTCTAGTATACAACTCTACTGTGGAGGACCATGTTCTACATTTGAGGAAAGTACTAGAGATATTGAGGATGGATCAACTTTTTGCTAAATTGTCCAAGTGTTCTTTTGGCCAGCCCAAGGTAGAATATTTGGGGCACATAATATCAGGAACCCTTCAAAGATTGAGGCTATGACTTCTTGGCTTACTCCTAAAACTATTAAGAGCCTTAGGGGGTTTCTTGGGTTGACAAGATACTATATGAGATTCATCAGGTCATATGGGGTTATAAGCAGACCCCTAACCAACTTGTTGAAGAAAAATGGCTTTCACTGGGATGCAGAAGCTGAGACCTCATTTCAAGCCCTTAAACAAGTCATGTCCAGTGCACCTGTGCTAGCATTGGCAGATTTCAACAAGCCTTTCATAATTGAGACTGATGCTTGTTTTAAAGGGATGGGGGCAGTCCTAATGCAAGAAGGCAGACCTATTGCTTATTTCAGCAAAGCTTTAGCTCCTAGACATTTGGGACTATCTACATATGAGAAGGAATTCATGGTTGTAGTATCAGCCGTAGATAAATGGAGACATTATCTCCAGGGAGGCCATTTATAATAAGAATAGACCATCACAGCTTGAAGTATCTACTAGAGAAAAGAGTGACCACTGCTCTACAATAGAAGGGTCTTACCACATTATTGGGACTTGACTATGAGGTGCAATATAAAAAGGGTGCTGAAAATAGGGTGGCTGATGCATTATCCAGGAGACAGGAGGAAGAATCATCATTATTTGCCTTATCTTCTACTGAACCTACTTGGATGAGTGAGGTGGAGCAAAGTTATGAGCATGATCCTGATGCTCACAAATTGATCACTGAATTGATAACAAATACCAACAGCAGTTCCAATCATACCTTACTGCAGGGAATTTTGAGGTATGACCAGAAGATCTACATTGGCAAGGGAACAGATCTAAGGACTAAGATTTTTGAAGCACTGTACCAATCCCCCTTGGGAGGACACTCTGGGTAGCAGGGCACTTATAAAGGATGAGGATGATTTTCTATTGGCCTAATATGAAGAATTATGTCTATAAATGGGTTTCCAAATGTGATACTTGCCAAAGGGTGAAGACTGAAAACATACATACACCTGGACTCTTACAACCCTTACCAATTCCTGAGTTACCATGGCAGGACATAGCCATGGACTTTGTGGAAGGGTTACCTTCATCAGGCCACAGAAATGCTATGCTAGTGGTGGTGGACAGGCTTACCAAGTATGACCATTTCCTAGCTCTCAAACATCCCTTCATAGCACAAGATGTGGCTGACCTGTTTTTGAGAGACATTTAAAAACTACATGGGTTGCCTAAGACAATTATTTTTGATAGGGACAGTGTGTTCACTAGCCAGTTTTGGCAGAGACTATTCAAGTCCATGGGGGTCAAGCTGAATATGTCCACCTCTTACTATTCTCAAACAGATGGTCAGACGGAGAGGTTAAACAGATGCTTGGAAGCTTATCTAAGGGCTATGGTGTTTACTAATCCTAGGCAATGGGTTAAATGGTTGCCCTTGGCAGAATGGTGGTACAACACCAACCATCACACCTCCTTAAAGACTACTCTTTTTCAGGCATTGTATGAGTTTGCACCACCTCAGATTCCCTTGGGGTCACTACCCCAACCAGCTCAGACACAGGCCGGTACTTGGATAGCACAAAGACAGCAAATGTTACAGATTCTTAAGGACAACCTCACTCAAGTCCAAGCAAGAATGAAGTTTTATGCCGATAAGAACAAATCTGACAGGGTTTTAGAGGTGGGCGATTGGGTTTACCTAAAGCTTCAACCTTACAGGCAAGCTTCAATCACAGTAAGGAAGAACCTTAAGCTAAGTGCTAAATTTTATGGTCCCTACAAGGTTCTACAAAGAATAAGGTCAGTAGCTTACCGGGTGGAGTTACTGTCGGGATCTCAGATCGACCCTGTGTTCCACGTTTCTCAATTGAAAAGGCGTGTAGGTCCTAACATCATTCCACAGCCACAACCTCCGATCTGCGATGAGGATGGCTGTATCTTAGTCCAACCAGTGGCAATCTTGAAAAGGAAGATGGTGAAGATGAATAATGGAGTGGGTGTCAAGGTTTTGGTTCAATGGGCTAATTTGAGGACTGAGGATGCAACTTGGGAAGATTGGGGATATATCAAAAGCAAGTTTTCAGAGTTTGTGGCTAATCTCTGACCTTGATGACAAGGTCATTGTTTTCATCGGAGGGGTATTGTTATATGTCGGCTAAGGATGAAATGAAGAAAGAAAATTAGGGAAAAGATATAGGCAATAAAACAAAACTCACGTGAGAGGCACACACTGAATTGGACGGCTGAGATACATCAATAAAATAAAGGGCTTAGATTTGTTATCAACTCTCTAACGGATTTGGGCCAGCGGAAAGAGTTTATAACGGAATTGGGCCTAACTAATTGGACAGTTATGATCTGGTAATTTATGTTATTTCCTCTCCCAGCTCTCTTTCTCTCTCTAACCTTCTCATTCTCTTTTTCCTTCTCTCTAACAACCTCCATTAATTCTACAGGTGATAGCTTGGATTCAATGGAGATTAGAAGCTTTGTTCTTAGAGTGACTTTCAATTCTCAATTTGTTGGTTCACTTGTAATATTTGAACAATTCAATAAAATCACCATTTCAGTCCCAAATTTGTATTTCAATTCATTAGTATATTACAGCATTGGACCAAATATGCCCATATCAATACGACGAGTCATCAGCACTTGAATTTGAATAGTATATGGCTATCGGCAATGGTGAATTCGCTGGTTTGAATTGGAGCAGTTGAAGATGGCAAATTGATAAAGAGGAAACTTACTGCTTTGATTATTTGGCCATCTAATTCCTATCATCATAATCATAATCTCAAGCGTACGCGCGATTTTCAGCCTAGGCCTAGTAGGTTCTCCGTTATGTCCAAGGCCCAAGATTTTTGACAATGACCTACAATAGTAGGGTTTACTACATTTTGGGAGTTCTGCCTTTTTTTCTAATTATCAGACAAAATTTTGTAGCACTGTTCTTTTATTGAATTTGCATATAGGAATCAAAGCATATCACTGTCAATATTATACTTATGCGAATGTACCTACTTTATTGTCTTGAATTTGCATTGGAATAAAAACATATCTAATTTCCTGGTTTACTTATCGAAACTTTACATGTATACTCATTAAAGCTACAACGGTTTAGTTGAACTCATAATTTTTTACGCGAAATATAAATTTATGTATAAAATCTACTACAATTGCAATAAATAGTATGAAAACTCATAATTTTAAAAATATAATGAGTTCAATACTAAAAGTCTTAAAAGTTAAACCAATAAAGTTTTAAATTCTAGATTCGCCTCTATATCAACGATATTTTTGTTTCTCTATTAAAAATTTAATATGATAGGTTTTATTTTGTCTAGCATGTTGCTTGCTGAAGTGGTAATAAACCTGAAACTCTTAGGACTTTGGGTGATTGAATGTTAGAGCTAGGGGTGCTTATCGGGCCGATCAGGCGATTATTTACTCTTAACGATTTGACTTATCGATTATCGACTTTTAAATGTATTAATCCACTAGTCATCCGATAAGATATCGAGCAGATTGGTATCGGTTTAGCTATTATTGGGCGGTTATCTGGCGGTTATCGGTTTAGTTAAATTGAAACATAACATGTTGGGAAGTACATGCCCGAGACAACAATATAGTCAACATTTCTCATACACTAGATGATGCAAGTCCGTGCTAAGCACGGGGCCAACATTGCATTTTGCAAAGCAAGTTATTATTATTTTCTTAGAGAAAACAAAATTCTTATTATATCAAATTGATCCAGAGATGTTCACTTAATGGTAGCAACTGTCGCTATTATTTTCGTGCAATATTAAGAAATTTACTTTTTTGACGTGATCAAATAAATTGCCATAATATCACTACTAGATGAGATTATCTTGAGGACAAATATTTCTAAAATAAAAAAAACTCATTATGAATATAAAGCAAGGTATTTCCCATGACAAAACTCACATTGAAATTGCAAATTAGGAGAAGTGCAATTATTTAAATTAAAGTACGTTAGTACATCTGCTATGTAAACATGTAGAACACATGCACATTTGGACACTCCCAACAATATTCATATGCTAACTTGACATTGGCAAAGGTATGTTGCAGCGCATGGAAGTTGATAACTCCTTTTAGACTCTTCGTCTCATCAGAAGATAGTTTGAATTGGACAACAGAGAAATTCCATCATGAAAAGTCTCAATATTCACTATAACATGCCTCCGCTTTGAGCGCACAAAACAATGCTCTATAATTTCCAGCGAAATCATATGCAGCTTTAAATACATGTTGGAGGTTTTTAAGCAAACCATATCTACTTCAGCTAGATTATTTTTTATATAATTTAAGAGAACAGATATAAAAGTTTGTTTTTTGTACTGAAGATCTTTTGGTAGAAGGGAATTCATATAGTAAATGGATGGTGAAATCTTAAACTAAATAGAATCTCATTCTCACAAACTAATATGTCATGATAAAGTTGAATCATGATCTTCCTTAAGTATTTTACACACTATACTGACACCTTAAAAACTCCACAGCAAAACAAAATGCAACTCTTGCATTTATTTTGTTTGAATGATATACTCGGAATCACAATCTAATGTTTCAAACTGCCAAGTGGACCAATATAATTAAAGTAACCCAAGAGCATATCAAAATTCCTATTAAGGTAGTACAACAAATATTTCCGACATCATATGATATCTCAGGGGAGTATTATTTAAACCTCTTTAAACGGGATAAGGCTCTAATTTGAACAAATTTAAGCACTGAGTAGGTTCTTAAAAATCACTCAAGGTAAACGACAAAAAGATAAGATTTAGTTTAAGTGCGGTAAACTGAAAAGGGGCAAAAAAATAGTTTACCATTCAAACAAAAACTAAACTTAAAATTGTTTAGTGAACTTATTCCAACTGCTAAAAGTATCTGGTCCTTGTCATTTCACTTCTTAGTCTAGAAATATATTCTATCGGAGCCTGCTACTAATAGCGATGTCTTGTATACTCGTAAAGGCGACAGTGGAATACGTCAATATGGCCAAGAAAAAAAGTGGGTTGTTTGCCCTAAATTTAGTACGTGGCTGTAGTTTCTCTTATGTGATTATCCAATTTCAATTATAGGAAGTTGGACTCAAGTAGATTAACGATAGTTGGTATCTATTATTGCATTGTAACTTCAAGCTCTTTATGTATCTGACAAATTTGTCTAATTAAATTAATTACCAACTGAGATGAGGTAGAAGCCTAGGCAAATGTTCACATAATCACGATTAAACATAGTGCTATAGACTATATTGAAAATAAGAACTGATACTTTATAACCTCTTTGACGAGAGAAAGATGGGTCTCTTATGACAATAAAAGGACGATAAAATACCACTTGAATTATTAACAATAGAATGTTCAAAAAGACGACGATATAGATGTCTCACATTGTCTTAATTTCACCCCAGAATTCATATATACTTTGACCTTCATAATGCTAAGCTCAAAGAGCTATTATGGTTTACAAACTTTTCACAAGGAAGTTTTGTTTATTGTTTATTGTTTATTTAAATCTGACACCAAATAGAGACAATAAAAAGTACAGTCTCATTCAAAGCTTGCATGACACAGCAAACATAAACGACATAAATTATATTATGGTATTACTAATACGAAGAGCATAAATTCTTAACAGTGATACAAAATACACTTCATTCATTCCAATGACACATACAAAATAATAGTTTTGTATAAAGTCATAGTTTATGTATTGATTCCATTAAATAAAATAGCATAAACTTACCTTTTTAGGGTGACAGTGCCTCTAACTATATTTCAGAGTTCCTAAAAATAAAGACAACAAATAATTTTATTTTGACAACAGTTTATCTGTAATAATGAGTAAAAGAATTTGTAGTAACATGTTCAGATAGGAATTTACAAAGCTAGGTGTAATAAACGGTTAATCTTAATCAATACAACTTAGTATTTCTGAAAACATTGAATGCAGCAACATTCTATCACCTTTTATTAATTTATTAAACACTCAAAAAAAGTACATTACCCAAGAATATAATTCTGTCACAACAGTCCATTTAATCGGCAAATAAAGAAATAGACAACGAATTGACAACGACATCCATTCCATCTCCGTTTTAATGTGTACTCTGCTATATATCTAAAGGCCTAAGCTCGGAGTTCCAAAAGAGGGGCATCATAAAAAAGCAGCCTATACGAAATCTGGAAGAGCAACGAAGTAGAAATCAAATTCCAACGATGACATTTTGTAGGTAATTCTTTCACAGTAGCAATGCATAAATTTCCAAAACATAGAATACACCTGAATAAAAAAAACTAAAAAATGAGGACCCGTACGATAATTTCAAGTAGCAGAAGAAGATTTGTACTCAAAAGTCCGGGAATTAATTTAAATTGTTGTCTTGACACATAACATGCATAGATCCTGTCTCTAAAATGTGCTAAAATCAAGAGATCATTTTAGTTGATGACAAATTCAACTAAGTACCAACTTCGAAATTCATATTAACTTCCAAGAATATGAATTAGTAGAAATGGGGAAGACCGAAGAGAACCGAAAGAAAAAAAGGCATTTGTCACTAACTCCAGCCATAAAACTGGGAAGACATAAGAGAAATGGAAGAAATTTTGGCTAAAAATAAGAAAATCATACCTGAAATTAATTATAACCCCAATCCGAGTAGATGGAACGTATTGAAAGGGCAGTCTTTAGAAGACTGAAGAAAAAATAAAAATCATGCAAAAATAACAGATTAAGGGCAAAAAGAGAAACAAAACGAAAATGAATGGCCGAAAAACATTGAAAAGATAACTCATTATTTTTTAATGGTCCACTGTATAATGCTCCATCTACAGTGAAGTCCTCAGGTTTCTCCCTCTCTTTGAGCCACGCATATTCATTTTGCTGTTCCTCAGGCACTGACCAGCCATCTACTGTACTTTCAACATATCAACAACGCAAAAGAAATTAGACAGAAAAATAAATAGTTACCTAATCTTATTTGTATCCATGAAATCTCTATGTGCTAGAGTAGTTGTAGTGTGATCCATTTTAGAAACCATGTCTAGGATATATGCTTATCATGTTGGGACCCACTGAGGTCATTTCTACTGTTGAGTTATTTGCTTACATTGTAATTACATACTCAGTCATATGCATCATTTGCATATCATATCTCATTCTCTGTCACCATTAATTGATACATCACATCAGCATTTTTGGTTGATTTTCATGACATTGTGAGCCTGAGAGAAGATCTATCAGAGGCAGTTTGAGCGTCTCCAACAGGGTTCTATGATTGTTACTCAGTACGAGACTAGGTTTATTGATTTGGCCCGTCATGCTCTACTTATACTTTCCACCGAGAGAGAGAGAGAGGAGGAGGAGGTTCATTGAGGGACTCATCCAGCCTATTCGACTTCAGATGGCTAAAGATACGAGGAGTGAGATTTCTTTTTAGGAGGCGGCTAATGTCGCTAGGAGAGTTGAGATTTAGTAGTGCCTCGTTTGGAGGTACGGATTCATATGGTAGAGGCCATCCTCCTAGGCCGTTTCAGTCAGCACTTCAGGTTTCTCACGGCGCTTCAGGTGGTCGTGGTTCTCATATGCAGTATTCTAATCAGCAGTCCTACAGTGCACCCCCAGCTCCTATCAGTGCACCGCCGCTCCAGAGTCTTCGGGGTGGTTTCAGGTCGTCAGGGTCAGTAGTCTCAGCAGCCGAGGGCTTGTTATACTTTTGGTGATATGGGTCACCTAGCTAGATTTTGCCCTCGAGCATCGAGCAGTTCTCAGCATCAGGGTTCACATGCCATGGTTCAAGCACCGAGTGTTCCACAGCCTGCTCAGCCAGCTAGAGGTAGAGGTAGAGGTGCTAGAGGTGGAGGAAGAGGTTTTAGAGGTGGAGGTCAGGCAATAGAGGTGGAGGTCATCCAATAGCAAGTCATCCCAGAGATGTAGTTCAGAGTGGTGGGGCCCAGCCCCGATGTTATGCTCTTCCAGCCAGGCCTAAGGCTGAGGCTTCCGATGCAGTTATCATAGGTACTATTCTGGTTTGTAGTAGAGATGCTTCAGTTCTATTTGATCCAGGATCTAGATATTCCTATATGTCATCCTATTTTTCACTGTATCTGGTCATACCTAGTGATTCTTTGAGTGCTCCTGTATATGTGTCTACACCAGTGGGTGATTCTATTATGGTAGATCGTATCCATCGTTCACGTATAGTTGTGATTGGGGGTCTTGAGACTCGTGTAGATTTGTTACTTCTGGACATGGTTGATTTTGATGTCATGTTGGGGATGGACTAGTTATCACCTTACCACGCTATCTTGGACTGTCATGCCAAGACTGTGACCTTAGCCTTGCCGGACGTGCCTCGTTTAGAGTGGAGAGGGACTCCTCGTCATTCTACCCGTAGTGTTATCTCATATATGAAGGCTCAACATATGGTTGAGAAGGGGTTTTGGCTTATTTGGCATATGTTCGTGATTCTAGTGCCGAGGTTTCTTCAATTGATTCTGTGCCTGTTGTTCGTGAGTTTCCTGAGGTATTTCCTTCAGACCTGCCGGGTATGCCACCCGACAGGGATATTGACTTCTGCATTGATTTGGCTTCGGGCACTCAGCCCATTTCTATCCCGCCGTATCGTATGGCCCCGCCTGAGTTGAAGGAGTTGAAGGAGCAGTTGCAAGACTTGCTTGAAAAAGGCTTCATTAGACCTAGTGTCTCGCCTTGGGGTGCGCCGGTGTTGTTTGTTAAGAAGAAGGACGGATCGATGAGGATGTGTATAGATTACCGGTAGTTGAACAAGGTTACAATCAAGAATAAGTATCCATTGCTGAGGATTGATGATTTGTTTGATCAGCTTCAGGGTGACAAGGTATTTTCGAAGATTGACTTGAGATTTGGCTACCATCAGTTGAGGATTAGGGCATTTGATGTCCCTAATACAGCTTTCCGCACTCGGTATGGGTATTATGAGTTCTTGGTAATGTCATTCGGGTTGACAAATGCCCCAGCAGTTTTTATGGATTTGATGAACCGAGTGTTCCGGCCTTACTTGGATTCGTTTGTGATAGTCTTCATTGATGATATTTTGATTTATTCCCGCAGCCGGGAGGAGCATGAGCATCATCTAAGAGTGGTTCTTCAGACTTTGAGAGATAGTCAATTGTATGCTAAGTTTTCGAAGTATGAGTTCTGGTTGAGTTCAGTTTCTTTCTTGGGTCATGTTGTTTCAGCAGAGGGTATTCAGGTAGATCCGAAGAAGATAGAGGTAGTCAAGAACTTGCCTAGACCAGCATCAGCTATAGAGATCCGGAGCTTCTTGGGTTTAGTAGGCTATTATCATCGCTTTGTGGAGGGGTTTTCGTCTATTGCAACCCCGATGACCAGGTTGACCCAAAAGGGTGCCAAGTTCAGGTGGTCGGATGAGTGTGAGGCGAGCTTTCAGAAGCTCAAGATAGCTTTGACTACGGCGCCAGTGTTGGTTTTGCCCACAGGTTCAGGGCTATATACAGTTTATTGTGATGCATCTCGTATTGGACTTGGTGCGGTGTTGATGCAGGATGGCAAGTTTATTGCATATTCTTCGCTCAGTTGAAGATTCATGAGAAGAACTATATGGTTCATGATTTGGAGTTAGCAGCCATTGTTCACGCGTTGAAGATTTGGAAACATTATCTATATGGCATGTCATGTGTGGTATTCATAAATCACAAGAGTTTACAATATTTGTTCAGGCAGAAGGAGCTAAATTTGAGGTAGAGAATGTGGTTGGAGCTATTTAAAGGCTATGATATCACCATCTTATATCAGCCAGGAAAGGCTAATGTGGTGGTCGATGCTTTGAGTAAGAAGTCAGCCAGTATGCCAATCTTGCGTATATTCTGGACTGTGAGAGACCGCTTGCTTTAGATGTTCAGGCTTTGGCCAATCAGTTTGTGAGGTTAGATGTTTCTGAGCCCACCCGTGTATTAGCTTGCACAGTCGCTCGTTCTTCTTTATTGGAGCATATTCGAGATCGGTAGTATGATGATCCTCATTTATGTGTCCTTAGCGACATGGTGCAGCACGGAGGTGCCAAGCATGTTACATTAGGAGATGATGGAGTTTTGAGACTACAGGGTCAAGTTTGTGTGCCTAATGTGGATGGACTCCGAGAGTTAATTTTAGAGGAGGCCCATAGTTCCCAGTACTCTATTCATCCGGGCGCCGCTAAGATGTATTTGGATTTGCGGAAGCATTATTGGTCGAGGAGAATGAAGAAGGAAATTGTTGCATATGTGGCCCGGTGTTGAATTGTCAGCAGGTTAAGTACGAGCATCAAAGGCCTGGTGGTTTGTTCCAGAAGATTGAAATTCCTGAGTGGAAATGGGAGCATATCACTATGGACTTCGTTGTAGGACTCCCATGGACTCAGAGGAAGTTCGATGCAGTGTGGGTTATTGTTGATAGGCTGACCAAGTCAGCACATTTCATTCCGGTGGCAGTCTCTTATTCTTCTGAGAGGTTAGTTGAGATCTATATTCGGGAGATTGTTCGTCTTCATGGTGTGCCCGTGTCTATCATTTTGGACCGAGGTACATAGTTTACCTCACATTTTTGGAGAGTAGTTCAGCGGGAGTTGGGCACACGGGTTGAGTTGGGCACACGGGTTGAGTTGGGCACAACATTTCATCCTCAGATGGACGGGCAGTCCGAGCGGACTATTTAGATTTTGAAGGATATGCTCCGAGCTTGTGTCATTGACTTTGGAGGCTCGTGGGATCAGTTTTTGCCTTTAGTAGAGTTTGCCTACTACAACAGCTACCAGTCGAGTATCCAAATGGCTCCTTATGAGACTTTATATGGTAGGCAGTGCCGGTCGCCGGTTGGATGGTTTGAGCCGGGAGAGGCTCAAATTTTGGGTACGGATCTAGTACAGGATGCCTTGGACAAGGTCAGGATTATTCAGGATAGGCTTCGTACAGCTTAGTCCAGGAAAAAGAGTTATGCCGACCGTAAGGTTCGTGATTTGGCATTCATGGTTGGTGAGCGGGTGTTGCTTTGGTTGTCACCTATGAAGGGCGTGATGAGATTTGGGAAGACGGGAAAGCTTAGCCCTAGATTCATTGGCCCATTTGAGATTCTTGATCGAGTGGGAGATGTGGCTTACAGACTTACATTGTCGTCGAGCTTATCAGCTGTGCATCCAGTGTTTCATGTGTCAACACTTCAGAAGTATCACGACGATCCATCCCACGTGTTAGATTTCAGCACTGTCCAGTTGGACAAAGACTTGTCCTATGAGGAGGAGCCGGTAGCCTTTCTAGACCGGCAGGTTCGTCAGTTGAGATCTAAGAGTTTCCCTTCTGTTCGTGTTTAGTGGAGAGGTCAGCCTACTGAGGCATCGACCTAGGAGTCTGAGTCCGATATACGGAGTCGTTATCCCCATCTTTTCCCTGACTCAGGTATTTCCTTCTTATTTCCGTTCGAGGACGAACGGTTGTTTTAAAGGTGGAGAATGTGATGACCCAAAAGGTCATCACTTATTTTAGAAATAAATTTTGTGTCCCGAGGCCTTAAAACCACCTTTTTATCTCACCTCAATTTGTGTGTGCAGTTCGGGCGTGTATCCGGAAAGCGATTATGTGAAAATCTATGAAAAATGATAATTTTTGCCTTTAAAATGAATTTAAGTTGACTACGGTCAACATTTTGGGTAAAAGAACCCGGACCCATGATTTGATGATCTCGGAGGGTCCGTAGAAAAATATTGGACTTGGGCGTATGCTCGGAATCGAATTCCGAGGTCCCAAGCCCGAGAAATAAATTTTTAAAGAAAATTATTTTACTGAAAATATGAGAGTTTTTGGAAATGAAATGTGTTTAGAATTTGATGGTATCGGGCCCGTATTTTGGTTCCGGAGCCTGGTACAGGTCTTATATGTGATTTAAGTTGAGCCTATAAAATTTGGTAAGAAACGGAGGTCATATGACGTGATTCGGAACCTTAGTTGTAAAATTTGAAACTTTCAAAGTTCTTGAGATTTTCATTGATTTTGATGCTAAATTCATAGTTGTTGTGTTATTTTGGTTATTTGATTGCACGGACAAATCTGTATGATGTTTTTAGATTAGTGTGCATGTTTGGTTTAGAGCCCCGAGGGCTCGGGTGAGTTTTGGATAGTCCACAGAATGAAATTTGGACTTAGGAATTGCTGGTATGTTGCAGGTCTGTAGGCTTCGCATAACCCATCACAAATGCAAGAGAAGGCCTGGGCAGGGCTGATCACAAATGCGATCATTTCTTTGCAAATGCGAAGAGGCCCAGAAATCCCCCCTTGTCGCAAATGCGACTCCCCCATCCCAAATTTGAGTTCGCAATTGCGAACAGTGGTCGCAAATGCGACATCTGCGACCTGCAAATTCATGACTTAGCCGAAAATCCTTCATTTTTCAAACCCTGTCAAAACATAAACTCTCTTGGGCGATTTTTCAAAGACAAGTACTCTTCCAAATCGATTGTACGTCATTTCTAACTTGTTTTTATTAATCTTTAACATCTTTTCTCATGATTTCAACTCAAAATAAAAGGTTTTCATGAGGGAAATTAGGTGTTTTGGGTAGAACCTAGGTTTTTCAAATTTTGGGGATTTGGACTTTGATTTGAGGTCCGATTTCAAAACAAATTATATATTTGGGTTCGTGGGGGAATGGGTAATCGGGTTTTGGTTTTGTGATGACCTTTCTTATTTTAAAAATAAATTCTGCATTCTGAGGCCTTAAAACCCTCTTTCTGTCTCACCTCGATTTGTGTGCGCAGTCCGGGTGCGTAGCCGGAAAGCCAATATGTGAAAATCTATGAAAATGATGAATTTTGACTTTAAAATGAATTTAAGTTGACTTCGGTCAACATTTAGGGTAAACGAACTCAGACCCGTGATTTGACGGTCTCAGAGGGTCCGTATGAAAATATGGGACTTGGGCGTATGCTCGAAATTGAATTCCGAGGTCCCAAGCCCGAGAAATAAATTTTTGAAAGAAATTATTTTGCTGAATTAATTATGAAGTAAAGAAGAGAATTTCAGTTTGAAACCATTGGTATCGGGCACGTATTTTTGTTCCGGAGCCCGGTACATGTCTTATATATGATTTGAGTCGAGCCCTTGAAATTTGGTAGGAAACGGACTTGAAATGACTTGAATCGGACCTTATTTGAGAAAAATTAAAAAATTTGATATTCTTAAGTAATTTCATGATTTTGATGCTAAATTCATAGATGTTGATGTTATTTTGGTGATTTGAATGCCACGGGCAAGTCCGTATGATTTTTTTAGGTTGGTGTACGTGTTTGGTTTGGAGCCCCAAGGGCTCGGGTGAGTTTTGGATAGGCCACATGGTGGAATATTGACTTGGAAAAATTACAGGTTTTCAGCTGGTATGATCAGGTTTGCAGCCTGGCTCGCAAATGCGAGAATCCCATCACAAATGCGAACAAAGGCCTGGGCAGGCCTGATCGCAAATGCGACCATTTAGCTTGCAAATGCGGAAGCCCCAGTAGCAAATGCGAACCCCTCAGAAATAAGGGGTGGTTGCAAAATGCGATAAATTTCTTCGCAAATACGAAATTTGCAGTAGGGTTCGCAATTTCGAACCCTGGTCGCAATTGCGACATTAGAGACCAGTTAATTAACACTTGGACGCATTTTCAACTATTTTTCACATCTTCTCAAAACATAAACTCTCTTGGGCGATTTTTCAAAGAAAATTTCTTCTTCAAATCAATTGTAAGTCATTTCTAACTATTTTTCTTTAATCTTCAACATCTTTTCACATGATTTCAACTCAAAATCAATGATTTTCATGGGGGAAATTGGGTGTTTACGGTAGAACCTAGGTTTTTAAAATTTTGGGGATTTGGACCTCGATTTGAGGTACGATTTCAAAACAAATTATATATTTGGGTTCGTGGGGGAATGGGTAATCGAGTTTTAGTTCGAACCTCGGGTTTTGAAAATGTGGGCCCGGGGGCGATTTTTGACTTTTTGGGTAAAATTTTGGAAAACTTATTTTCATGCATTAGAATTGATTCAATTAGCATTTATTGATGTAATTAAGTAACTTGTGGCTAGATACGAGCGAATTGGTGGTGGAATCAAGAGTTAAAGCGATAGTTGAGACTTGAATTGTGTTCGTGGCATCGAGGTAAGTATTTGGTCTAACCTTAGTTTGAGGGATTAGGAGTCGAGTCCTATTTGCTATGTAGTATTTGTTGAGTACGACGTATAGGCATGGTGACAAGTATTTATACGTTGGTGTCAAGCATGCACTTGAGTCTTATATTATGATTATTATGACTTCGTTGTATTATTCATTCCTTGGTGATGATTTCTATTGTTGGGGAAAGTTTGTGGAAGTAATAGTGATACTTGAACATTGAGGAGCATTGGCTCAAGTTGTATAATAATATGTAAAAGTATAAGCGGTAATTGAACCTTTTAGAGCATTGGCTCAAGTTGTGAAGTGAGATGTGAAGTAAAAGTGAAAAGGAGAAAAGAATCATTATATTGCCTCCCTTGTCGGGATATTGTTGCTTTTAATGCTATCTCCCTTGTCGGGATGTTGATGTTTTTGATGTTGTTTCCTTGTCAGGACTTGATTGTTGAACTATTGTTCCCTTGCCGGGATCTTTATTGTAATTTCATTTATTTCCTTGCCCTATTGCTTGTGATTGTTGTTTGGGTGAGGAAGAGTGTTAAGGCACGAAGGGTGATGTCGTGTATTATTTTGGTGAGAGAGTGTTAAAGCACGAAGGGTGATACCGTGCAATTTATATTGATTCTTTGGTGAGGACGAGAGTAAAAGCACGAAGGGTGATGCCGTGCACTAAGTGATTCTTGATTCTTGTTGATAACTGAGATATGACATTCCTCTTATTTACCCGTTGTATTTCTATTCTTAATTGATGTTTCCCCGCAGCATGTTTCCCCTTTCCATACTTGACTGTACATTATTGTTCTTCTTTTCCGCTGTATATGGTTAAACTGCACAGTTATTTGGTAGTCTGGTCCTAGCCTCGTCACTATTTCACCGAGGTTAGGCTAGGCACTTACCAGCACATGTGGTCGGTTGTGCTGATACTACACTCTATATTGTATGCAGATCCTAGAGCAGCAGCTTTTGGACCTTAGCTCGGGTGGCTGCCTTCTGTCCATACAGAGATCCAAGATAGTCCTGCAGGCGTCCGCAGGCCCTGGCGTCTCCCTCTATCCCTTCATACTGTTTCATTTACGTATTTCCAAAACAGTGTATTATTTATCTTTCAGACTTTGTTTGTAGTACTCTTAGACCGTCTGTGAAGCTGTGACTCTAGTTCTTGGTAGTCTTGTTTAACAATTGTATTGGTTATACTCAGTAGTTTTATTGTTTTCTTTTGCTTGATATAAATTCTGTTGTCTTTAAGTTATTGCTAATAATTGTTAAAGGATTAAAATGGGGAAAATGTAAATTGTTCAAAAAGTTGGCTTGCCTACCTCACATTAGTAGGCGCCATCACGACTCTCGAGGGTGGAAAAAATTCGGGTCATGACAAGTTGGTATCAGAGCTCTAGGTTACATAGGTCTCACAGTTCACAGACAAGCTTAGTAGAGTCTGAGGGATCGGTACGGAGACATCTGTATTTATCCGTTAGAGGCTATAGAGTTAGGAAAAACTTCACATTTATTCTTTCCGATCTTGCTATTTGGTTTCTCAATGCTAATTGAATTTCTACTCTGTTCTTTCGCAGAGGGTGAGGGCGCGGCCGTGCTAGAGGCCGAGGTAGGGGCAGAGCTCAGCCCAGAGCAGCGGCACCAGCGGCAGAGCCTCAAGTTGACTTTGATGATGAGGTTCCGGCCCAGGTAGCTCCGGTGGGCCCAGCTCAGGTCCCAGAGGGGTTCATTGCTACCCCAGTACTACAGGATGTCCCGGTCCATCTAGTGGGCCTTATGGAGAGTGTAACCCGGACAAGCTTGCTTCTTGTAGCCCCGGCCGTCTCTCAGGCTGGAGGAGGAGCACAGACTCCTGCTACTCGCACTCTGAAGCACGTGGCTCCCTAGTTTCAGACTCCAGCAGTTCAGCCAGTTGGAGCAGTTCAGCCGGGTGTGGTAGCTCTGACTGGTGATGGAGAAACTATGTCTGTCGATGCTTTGTGGAGATTGGACAGGTTCACCAAGCTCTTCACTACTACTTTCAGCGGTGCATCTTCTGAGGATCCCCAGGATTATCTAGATAGTTGTCATGAGGTTCTCAGGAACATGGGGATTGTGGAGACCAATGGGGTCGATTCTGCTACTTTTCGTTTATCTGGATCCGCCAAGACTTGGTGGAGAGATTATTGTTTGGCTAGATCAGCCGGATCACCAGCTTTGACTTGGGAGTAGTTTACTCAGCTATTTCTGGAGAAGTTTCTCCCTATCACTCAGAGGGAGGCCTATCGGAGGCAATTTGAGCGTCTCCAACAGGGTTCTATGACTGTTACTTAGTATGAGACCAGATTCATCGACTTGGCCCATCATGCTCTTATCATACTTCCCACCGAGAGAGAGGGTGAGGAGGTTCATTGAGGGACTTATCCAGCCTATTCGACTTCAGATGGCCAAGGAGGCGGGGAGTGAGATTTCTTTTCAGGATGCGTCCAATGTGGCTAGGAGAGTTAAGATGGTTCTATCGTAGGGAGTTGGTCAGGGGTCTGACAAGAGGCCTCATCATTCAGGCCGATTCAGTGGTACCTCGTATGGAGGCAGGGATTCGTATGGTAAAGTCCATCCTCCTAGGCCTTTTCAGTCAGCACTTCAGGTTTCTCACAGTGCTTCAGGTGGTCGTGGTTCTCATATACAGTATTCTGATCAGCAGTCCTACAATGCACCACCAGCTCCTATTAGTGCACCGTCGCTCTAGAGTTTTCGGGGTGGTCATTCATGTCGTCAGGGTCAGCAGCCTCAGCAGTCGAGGGTTTGTTATACTTGTGGTGATATGGGTCACATTTTTAGGTTTTGCCCTCGAGCATCGAGCAGCTCTTAGCATCAGGGCTCCCGTGCCATGTTTCAGGCACCGAGTGTTCCACAGCCCGCCCAGCTAGCTAGAGGTGGGGGTAGAGGTGCTAGAGGTGGAGGTAGAGATATTAGAGGTGGAGCTCAGGCCGCTAGAGGTGGAGGCCAGCCAGCAGCAGGCCGTCTCAGAGATGTAGTTCAGGGCGTTGGGGCCCAGCCTCGATATTATGCTCTTCCAGCCAGGCCCGAGGTTGAGGCTTCCGATGTAGTTATCACAGGTACTGTTCTGGTTTGTAGTAGAGATGCTTCGATTTTATTTGATCCAGGATCTACATACTCCTATGTGTCATCTTATTTTGCACCGTATCTAGTCATGCCTAGTGATTCTTTGAGTGCTCTTGTTTATGTGTCTACACCGGTAGGTGATTCTATTGGGTAATTCGAGTCCATAGATCATGTATAGTTGTGATTGGGGGTCTTGAGACTCGTGTAGATTTGTTACTTCTGGACATGGTTGGTTTTGATGTCATATTGGGGATGGACTAGTTATCACCTTACCACGCTATCTTGGACTGTCATGTCAAGACTGTGACCTTAGCCTTGTCGGGCGTGCCTCATTTAGAGTGGATAGGGACTCTTGATCATTCTACCTGTAGTGTTATCTCATATATGAAGGCTCGACGTGTGGTTGAGAACGGGTGTTTGGCCTATTTGGCCTATGTTTGTGATTCTAGTGCTGAGGTTCCTTCTATTGATTTTGTGCCCGTTGTTCGTGAATTTCCTGAGGTATTTCCTTCAGACCTTCCAGGTATACCACTCGACAGGGATATTGGCTTCTGCATTGATTTGGTACCAGGCACTCAGCCCATTTCCATTCCATCGTATTGTATGGCCCCGCCTGAGTTGAAAGAGTTGAAGGAGCAGTTGCAAGACTTTCTTGAAAAAGGCTTCATTAGACCTAGTGTCTCGCCTTGGGGTGCGCTGGTGTTATTTGTTAAGAAGAAGGACGGATCGATAAGAATGTGTATTGATTACCAGCAATTGAACAAGGTCACAATCAAGAATAAGTATCCATTGCCGAGGTTGATGATTTGTTTGATCAACTTCAGGGTGCCAAGGTATTTTCGAAGATTGACTTGAGATCTAGCTACCATCAGTTGAGGATTAGGGCATCCGATGTCCCTAAGACAGTCACTCGATACGGGCATTATGAGTTCTTGGTGATGTTATTCGGGTTGACAAATGCCCCAGCAGCTTTTATGGATTTGATGAATCAAGTGTTCAGGCCTTACTTGGATTCATTCGTGATAGTCTTCATTGATGATATATTGATCTATTCCCGTAGCCAGGAGGAGCATGAGCAGCATCTTAGAGTGGTTCTTCAGACTTTGAGGGATAGTCAGTTGTATGCCAAGTTTTCAAAGTGCGAGTTCTGGTTGAGTTCAGTTGCATTCCTATGTCATGTTGTATCAGTAGAGGGTATTCAGGTTGATCCGAAGAAGATAGAGGCAGTCAAGAACTGGCCTAGACCAGCATCAGCTATAGAGATCCGGAGTTTCTTAGGATTGGCAGGCTACTATCGTCGGTTTATGGAGGGGTTTTTATCCATTGCAGCCCCGATGACCAGGTTGACCCAGAAAGGTGCCCAGTTCAGATGGTCAGACGAGTGTGAGGCAAGCTTTCAGAAGCTCAAGACAGCTCTGACTACGGCACCGGTGTTAGTTTTACCTACAGGTTCAGGGCCTTATACAGATTATTGTGATGCATCTCGCATTGGACTTGGTGCGGTGTTGATGTAGGATGGCAAGGTCATTTCCTATGCTTCGTGGTAATTGAAGATTCATAAGAAGAACTATCCGGTTCACGATTTGGAGTTGGCAGCCATTGTTCACGCGTTGAAGATTTGGAGGCATTATCTGTATGGCGTGGCGTGTGAGGTGTTTGCGGATCCCAAGAGTCTGTAGTATTTGTTCGAGCGGAAGGAGCTAAATTTGAGGCAGAGAAGGTGGTTGGAGCTAATAAAAGACTATGATATCACCATCTTATATCATCCGGGAAAGGCCAATGTGGTGGCTGATGCTTTGAGTAGGAAGTTAACCAGTATGGGCAGTCTTGCTTATATTCCGGTCGGTGAGAGATCGCTTGTTTTGGATATTCAGGCTTTGGCCAATCAGTTCGTAAGGTTGGATGTTTCTGAGCCCAGCTGTGTGTTAGCTTGCATAGTCGCTCGTTCTTCTTTATTGGAGCGTATCCAAGATCGGTAGTTTGATGATCCTCATTTGTATGTCCTTAGAGACACGATGCAGCACGGAGGTGCCAAGCAGGTTACCTTAGGAGATGATGGAGTTCTGAGATTGTAGGGTCGAGTTTGTGTGCCTAATGTGGATGGACTCCGAGAGTTAATTCTAGAGGAGGCCCATAGTTCCCGGTACTTTATTCATCTGGGCGCCGCTAAGATGTATCAGGATTTACGGCAGCATTATTGGTGGCGGAGGATGAAGAAAGACATTGTTGCTTATGTGGCTCGGTGTTTGAACTGTCAGCAGGTTAAGTACGAGCATCAGAGGTTCGGTGGTTTGTTCTAGAAGATTGAGATTCCTGAGTGGAAGTGGGAGTGCATCACTATGGACTCCGTTGTTGCACTCCCACAGACTCAGAAGAAGTTCGATGCAGTGTGGGTTATTGTTAATAGGCTGACCAAGTCAGCACATTTCATTCCTGTGGCAGTCTCCTATTCGTTCGAGAGGTTAGCTGAGATCTATATCCGGGAGATAGTTCGTCTTCATGGTGTGCCCGTGTCTATCATTTCAGGCCGAGGTACGCAGTTTAGCTCACATTTCTGGAGAGCAGTTTAGCGAGAGTTGGGAACACGGGTTGAGTTGAGCATAGTGTTTCATCCTCAGACGGACGGGCAGTCTGAGCGGACCATTTAGATTTTGGAGGATATGCTCTGAGCTTGTGTCATTGACTTTGGAGGCTCGTGGGATCAGTTTTTACCTTTAGCATAGTTTGCCTACAACAATAGCTACCAGTCGAGTATCCAGATGGCTCCTTATGAAGCTTTGTATGGTAGGTGGTGTAGGTCGGTCGCCGGTTGGATGATTTGAGCCGGGAGAGGGTCGATTGTTGGGTACGGATCTAGTGCAGGATGCCTTGGACAAGGTCAGGATTATTCAGGATAGGCTTCGTACAGCTTAGTCCAGGCAAAAGAGTTATGCCTACCGTAAGGTTCGTGATTTGGCATTCATGGTTGGTGAGCGGGTGTTGCTTTGGTTGTTACCTATGAAGGGCGTGATGAGATTTGGGAAGACGGTCAAGCTTAGCCCTAGATTCATTGGCCCATTTGAGGTTCTTGATCGAGTGGGAGATGTGGCTTACAGACTTACATTGTCGTCGAGCTTATCAGCCATGCATCCAGTGTTTTATGTGTCCATGCTTCGGAAGTATCACGGTGATCCATCCCACATGTTAGATTTCAGCACTGTCCAGTTGGACAACGACTTGTCCTACAAGGAGGAGCCGGTAGCTATTCTACACCGACAGGTTCGTCAGTTGAGATCGAAGAGTTTCCCTTCTGTTCGTGTTCAGTGGAGAGGTCAGACCGCTGAGGCATCGACCTGGGAGTCCGAGTCCGATATGCGGAGCCATTATCCCCATCTTTTCCCCGACTGAGGTACCTCCTTCTTCTTCTTCTGAGGCATAGATTTGTCTTACCTCGATTTGCATACACAATCCGGGCGTGTAGCCGGGAAGCCAATATGTGAAAGTCTGTGAAAAATGATGAATTTTGACTTTAAAATAAATTTAAGTTGACTTCGGTCAACATTTTGGGTAAACGGACCTGGACCCGTGATTTAACGATGCCGAAGGGTCCGTAGGAAAATACGGGACTTGGGCATATACCCGGAATCGAATTCCGAGGTCCCAAGCCCGAGAAATGAATTTTTGAAAGAAATTATTTTGCTGAATTAATTATGAAGTAAAGAAGAGAATTTAAGTTTGAAACAACTGGTATCGGGCCCGTATTTTGGTTTTGGAGCCCGGTGCAGGTCTTATATATGATTTGAGTCGAGCCTATGAAATTTAGTAAGAAACGGACTTGAAATTATGTGAATTGGACCTTATTTGAGAAAAATTGGAAAATTTGATGCTCTTAAGTAATTTCATGATTTTGATGCTAAATTCATAGTTGTTGATGTTATTTTGGTGATTTAAATGCACTGGCAAGTCCATATGATGTTTTTGGGCTAGTGTGCGTGTTTGGTTTGAAGCCCCGAGGGCTCGGGTGAGTTTTGGATAGACCACGGGGTGGAATTTGCACTTGGAAAACTTGCAGGTTTTCAGCTGGTATGATCAGGTCTGCAGGCTTCGCAAATGCGAACAAAGGCCTGGGCAGGCCTGATCGCAAATGCATTTGCGGAAGGCCCCAGTCGTAAATGTGACGCCTACTTCGCAAATGCGGAAGGCCCCAGTCGCAAATGCGACGCATGCTTCGCAAATGCGAACCCCTCAGGAATAAGGGGTGGTCGCAAATGTGAAAGTTGCAGTCCTCTGAAGGGTTCACAATTGCGAACCCTGGTCGCAATTGCGACATCAGAGACCAGTTAATTAACACTTAGACGCATTTTCAGGTATTTTTCACATCTTCTCAAAACATAAACTCTCTTGGGAGATTTTTCAAGGAAAATTTCTTCTCCAAATAAATTGTAAGTCTTTTCTAACTAGTTTTCTTTAATCTTCAACATCTTTTCACATGATTTTAACTCAAAATCAATGATTTTCATGGGGGAAATTGGGTGTTTTCGGTAGAACCTAGGTTTTTCAAATTTTGGGGATTTGGACGTCCATTTGAGGTCCGATTTCAAAACAAGTTATATATTTGGGTTCGTGGGGGAATGGGTAATCGGGTTTTGGTTCGAACCTCGGGTTTTGATCATGTGGGCCCGGGCCCGATTTTTGACTTTTTGGGTAAAATTTTGGAAAACTTATTTTCATGCATTAGAATTGATTCAATTAGCAATTATTGATGTAATTAAGTAACTTGTGGCTAGATACGAGCGAATTGGTGGTGGAATCAAGAGGTAAAGGGCGATAGTTGAGACTTAAATTGTGTTCGTGGCATCGAGGTAAGTGTTTGGTCTAACCTTAGCTTGAGGGATTAGGACTCGAGTCCTATTTGCTATGTGGTATTTGTTGAGTACGACGTATAGGCATGGTGACGAGTATCTATACGTTGGTGTCAATCATGCCCGTGAGTATTATATTATGATTATTATGACTTCGTTGTATTATTCATGCCTTGGTGATGATTTCTATTGTTGGGAAAAGTTTGTGGAAGTAATAGTGATACTTGAACATTGAGGAACGTTGGCTCAAGTTGTAAAATAATATGTAAAAGTATAAGTGGTAATTGAACCTTTTAGAGCATTGGCTCAAGTTGTGAAGTGAGTTGTGAAGTAAAAGTAAAAAAGAGAAGAGAATTATTATATTTGTCTCCCTTACCGGGATATTGTTGCTTTTAATGCTATCTCCCTTGCCGGGATGTTGATGTTTTCGATGTTGTTCCCTTGCCGGGACTTGATTGTTGATCTATTGTTCCCTTGCCGGGATCTTTATTGTAATTTCATTTATTTCCTTGCCTTACTTGTGATTGTTGTTTGAGTGAGAAGAGTGTTAAGGCACAAAGGGTGATGTTGTGTATTATTTTGGTGAGAGAGTGTTAAAGCACGAAGGGTGATGCCGTGCAATTTATATTGATTCTTTGGTGAGGACGAGAGTAAAAGCACGAAGGGTGATGTCATGCACTTATTGATTCTTGATTCTTGTTGATAACTTAGATATGGCATTCCTCGTATTTACCCGTTGTCTTTCTATTCTTAATTGATGTTTCCCCGCAGCATGTTTCCCCTTCCCATACTTGACTGTACATTACTGTTCTTCTTTTCCGTTGTATATGGTTAAACTGCACAAATATTTGGTATTTTGGTCCTAGCCTCGTCACTACTTCGCCGAGGTTAGGCTAGGCACTTACCAGCACATGGGGTCGGTTGTGCTGATACTACACTCTGCACTGTGTGCAGATCCCGGAGCAACAGCTTTTGGATCTTAGATTGGGTGGCTACCTTCAGTCCATACGGAGATCCAAGATAGTCTTGCATGCGTCCGCAGGCCCTGGCGTCTCCCTCCATCCTGTTTCATTTACGTATTTCCAAAATAGTGTATTATTTATCTTTTAGACTTTGTAGTACTCTTAGACCGTCTGTGAAGCTGTGACTCCAGTACTGGGTAGTCTTGTTTAACAACTATTTTGGTTATACTCGGTAGTTCTATTGTTTTCTTCCGCTTGATATAAATTATGTTGTCATTAAGTTATTGCTCATAATTGTTAAAGGATTAAAATGGGGAAAAGGTAAATTGTTCAAACAGTCGGCTTGCCTAGCTCACTTTAGAAAACTAATTTTCATGCATTGGAATTGACTCATTTAGCATTTATTGATATAGTTAAGTAACTTGTGGCTAGATACGAGCGAATTGGTGGTGGAATCAAGAGGTAAAGCGATAGTTGAGACTTGAATTGTGCTCATGGCATCGAAGTAAAGTCTAACCTTAGCTTGAGGGATAGGAGTTGTGTCCTATTTGCTATGTGTTATTTGTTGAGTACGACGTATAGGCATGGTGACGAGTATTTATACGTTGGTGTCAAGCATGCCCTGAGTCTTATACAATGATTAATGTGACTTCGTTTGTATTGTTCATGCCTTATGTGATGATTTCTATTGTTGAGCAAAGCTTGTTGAAGTAATAGTGGTAATTCAACATTGAAGAGCGTCGGCTCAAATTGTATAATGAATTGTGGAAGTATAATTGGCAATTGAACCTTATAGAGTATTGGCTCAAGTTATGAAGTGAGTTGTGAAGTAAATGTGAAAAGGAGAAGAGAATTATTATATTATCTCCCTTGTCGGGATGTTGTTGCTTTTAATGCTATCTCCCTTGCCGGGATGTTAATGTTTTGATATTGTTCCCTTGCCAGAATGTTATTGTTGTACTATTATTCCTTTATCGGGATTTTATTGTGATTTCATTTATTTCCTTGCCCTTATTTCTTTGTTGTTTGGGTGAGAAAGAGTGTTAAAGCATGAAGGGTGATGTCCTGCATTGTTTTTGTGAGAGAGTGTTAAAGCACGAAGGGTGACGCAGTGTATGATTTTGCGAGGAAGAGTGTAAAAGCACGAAGGGTGATACTGTGCCACACGATGTACAATTCCGTGCCGATTATATTGATTTTATGGTGAGGACAAGAGTAAAAGCATGAAGGGTAATGCCGTGCAGATTATACTAATTCTTATGGTGAGGACGAGAGTAAAAGCACGAAGGGTGATGTCGTGCACTTGTTTGATTTATGATTCTTGTTGATAATTGAGTTATGGTATTCCTTGTATTTACCTGCTGTCCTTCTATTCTCATTTGATGTTTCCCCGCAGCATGTTTCCCCCTCTCATCCTTAACTGTACACTCCTGCTTTTATTTTTCGTTGTATATGATTTAACTGCAAAGGTTTGTTTGGTAGTCTGGTCCTAGCCTCGTCACTACCTCGCCGAGGTTAGGCTAGGAACTTACCAGCACATGGGGTCAGTTGTGCTGATACTATACTCTGCACTGTGTGCAGATCCCGGTACTGGAGCATACGGACCGTAGCTTTGGGTTGCTGCCTTCAGTCCATTCGGAGATCCAAGGTTATCTTGCAGGCGTCCGCAGGCCCTGGCGTCTCCCTTTATCCTTTCATCCTGTTTCATTTATGTATTTCAGAAAGAGCGTCGTATTTATTTTTCGGACCTTGTTTGTAGTATTCATAGACTGTCTGTGAAGTTGTGACACCAGTTCTGGGTAGTCTTTGTTTAAGAAATTGTATTAGAAATATTTAAATGGTTCTATTTATTTTTTCCGCTTGTTTAAATTCCGTTGTTTATAAACTATTGGTTCATAATTGTTAAAGGATTAAAAATGGGAAAAAGGTAAATTGTTCAAATGCCTAGCTTTCACTAGTAGGCGCCATCACGACTCCCGAGGGTGGGGAATCCGGGTTGTGACAGCTAACTCCTCACAGTCCTTCTTTTTATCACATTTTAAAAGTCCTCCAGTAGTTGGGTTTAGTGTTTCTTGATTTTCAGCTAAAAAGTACCTCATTCTATAGGGTGTTTCTCTTATGTACTAAGTACCCCTAGTCCCCCTTAAATTCTCTCAAGTCTTATGTTTGAAATCAACTTTACAAATTTTGCATCTAACTCTATTATAATTCACTATTTCCTCGTAAAATGTCTAAACTCTACTTCTCCTTCTCCGATGACTAATAGTCGGGGCACAGGTGGTCTAATAGTGCCACGACCACCATCCCTACTAGATTGGGTCTGACCAACTCCAACACTGCTACGTGCAAATGGTGTCTCATATTCAGTTTCTGCTAATTCGTTATCTTCTATACCATAATCTTCCTGTAATTGTTCATAAACTATATTATTATCAGGTGATGCTTCAAAGACGTGTAAAGTCGTTTATATTACTATCAGAAGTTGAACCAGCACCTCTTTTTCTATTTTCCTATTACACCGGCAAACTCGTTTTGCAGTATCAAACATATTGTGGAAATTTAACTACTATAATTTAAAACTAAAAAAAATTAAATATGCAAAAAAATATTAAATAAGAGAAAGAGTTGGAAGGAGTGCATCGAATTCCGAAATAAATTAACACTTGATGAATTTTGAAGTCTTGAAAATGAATTCACAACTCCGATGTTACCACAAATGAACTTGCTCGTTACTACTCCGACTCTCTTAAACTTCAGTTCTTCAAAGTTCAAATAACAGCATAAATTTCATGAGAGCCAAATAGTTTATAGCAATTTAGTAGAGAAATGAGAGAATGACAATTGAGACTTGAGAGATGAGTGAAAAAATGAAGAAGATGGGGTCTATTTATGATTTTTCAAAAGGTTAAATTAGTAAATAATAAATGTGCTATTATTTTAAAAAAGCCTCCAAAAGGGCTATTTTGCAATTTCAGTTGTTGGGCAGTGGTCAAAATGAGAGCTGACCGTTGCCAACAGTCAAATGCCTTTAAAAATATTGAAATTATAGTCGTTGAACCAATCCAGGCGGGTCTAGGTAACCGGTTACTCTTTGATGTGACATTACCAATCTATAGTGGTCCGATCCACCGATAATAAAATTCAACCGGCACCGACCGATTCCCTGATCAGCTCGCCCATGTCCGACCCCTTATACGCCAGTCCGATCCGGTCGGAAACCAATCCGGTCCGGTCCGGAACTGGGCCAACTCGGCCCGATAGCCACCTTTAGGACTAGAATAAAAAATGACAAATCAAGAGCTTGATGCCAGTGCCTTATCCTCGATCCCCCGTAGATTTTAGCATCAACACAAACTACTAGTAATACAGCTAATTAATCAGAGAAGCACTTAGAATAAAATTAGAAATAATCTTTTTCAGGAGTAATACATATAGCTAACATAGAGAACATAAATTATTTCCAATCATAAATTTTGGTTATAGAAGAGGGATTAGAATCTGGATCTACATTAGTAAAATAGAAGCCATCTGATTTCACTATCCAAAAGCAATCAGATGTATCAAGTCCTCCATGATCTGCACATGCCCCTGAGTCTCTAAACACCTCAAATGCTTTGTCTTCTGAACCCCACCAAAAATGACAGAAGAAAACTGTCTCTACAAAAAAATGCAGTCCGAATGTAAACATAAAGTCTTGGTTAAACTTGGGGTAATGATATCCAAGATCGTCGTCTCCAGATGCACAATGAAATATTAATTGAGGAGACGTCGCGTTAATACGGTCCATTATATGAACAGAAATAGGAGGAATACCAAACTGTATAAGTCTGGATTTGGTTTTCATATCAGTGACAACTTCCCTACCAGTAGCATTGATTTCTTGTGTAAAATAAAATGTTAAAATGAACAAGCAAAAAATCTGCTTGAACAAAATGCAGCCCATGTTTTTTGTATACAAGTTGATAAAATCTCTTTCTCTGAGTTTTATCTTCCCTTTTAAGGGGAAACACGTTGTGTATAATAATATATATGCAGGCTAATTATTCTTCTGAGTAAATGGTCAAACAAGAAGTTATAAATTATTTTTGCTTTTGTCATAATTTGAGATAAGACAGCGGGTTTTTAGATAGTTACTTAATAATATTCAAATTGCAACAGATTACACTCTATAGATTTCGCAACAGGGTTCAATAAATGTTAAGTTTTTCATTTTCTTTCTTTTTCTGCCATAATTGTGTGATTATGACGTAACATAGTGAGAATTGGTCTTATTTAGAGAGTTATTTATGCAAAATCCAAATTTAAAATGATTATTGCTGATGACAATGGAGTACATGGTAGTAAGCCAAAATAAACTTAATTAAACCAATTATATGATAATTCGATGTCTTTATCATATTCAGTTTGAGTTTGCATGTTTTTCTAATTTTGAGATTAGTGTTTTATCGACAATTTCAGTTTGTAAGCCTTTTTTCTGGGTTAGGTTCAATTTCCTACTCATGTTATTTTGGTTTTCAGAAAAACAAATCGCCTAGAACTCTAACCTTTGGATTAAGGTGTTCAGTCAAAAAAACATCTAAACAGCATAAGGTTCATTTTGTACAACAAACTTTTCAAGTAGATTAGTCTTGAAATTGCAAGACTAACTTTCATCTTGTTACAAAGTTGTTTAAGAAATACGTGCTCCAATCATTTTACCTTCGATGTGTATTTCAGTTTAGCGTGACATTTGCCAGGACACTATCAATATCAAGTCTGAGTATCCAAATTTTCAGTGAACACTCCAGAGTTACTGGTAACTTTTCACAGGTAATTTAATAGGTTTTTCATACACACTGAATACCATTTTCAACAATATTCAATTTCGATACCCAACTAATGTTTGAAAAGCATGTGTCTGTGCTCATTGAAATAATATACAGCTGCATCCAGTATGAGGCGAGATCAACAAGCGGGAACTTTGGGACTAATAAAACTTCTAGGAATAAATTTAGGTATTGGCAAGGAAGGGCAGAAGATGTTACGTTAGTCAGATGGCACAAAAAGAAAGCAATATACTTTCTTCATTACTATATGGGAAAATTACATATAGTAGCGACCAATACATTTGAAATACAGAAGAAAATGTCCGAGGAAAAGAAATTTTCAATAAAATCATTGATTGTATTAATTCAAACTCCAGCAACCAGGACAAAAAGACGGGGAGGATGACATTTAATTGCAACATCTATCTACAAAGATGTGTATACCAATTCTACTAGTATAACATGCTCGAAATCGAAAGGAGCTCACCGTGAAGAACAAGAACAAGCAACCACCCCCAACAAGAATATATATGAATCAATCTTCTCAAAATTACCTAATTTATGATCTATAACCAGATCCAGACTGTGGTGGGCCAGGCGGCAACCTGTTAGGGGTGCGACGGCCAGCAGAACTAGAGCGTGTATTTGCATTACCATTTTCAGCAGCCTCACTGTAGCGGCGACTGCTACCACCTGACCCATACCTAGAGAGACTAGAAGGGCCATTTGCAGCAGCATCAAATGCAGATCTCCAATCATCACCAGATGACGGGCCTGATGCTGTTGGGCTACTTTCTGCAGAAATAAAGCGCACAATATGAATTTGAGAAGTGCAAAATCTAAAATACCTCAACAAGACAAGAATATGGTCTTTCACAAACCAAAACCTGCAGAAATGAAAGAATAAGTCAACACCCGATATGGCATCCACGGGTTTCAGGGAGAGGAGATAAAAAAGAGGTGGTGCTATTAACCACCGGCATCAATTTACCCCAAATTGCAGTTTGAGTGTAACAGAATCCAGACAAGGGAGACACATAAAGCTAGCCAGGAACTAACTGGAAATTAGCTGAACATGAAGTATTAGCTACTAAGACCTATCAATAATCATAGAAATACTTTAAGAAGCATAATGCTTTCAAAAGTACATGGGAAGTTTGTTTCAACTAATTTAACAGATAATAAACATTTTCACTCAAACCCAAATAAAGTAATAAAACAAATAAAACTTGTGGGACTTCAATTGTCCTCAGACAAGGAAAACAAATGAGCAACCTATAAGGGATGATTACCTGCTTCACCATTTGCGTAACTGGCAGCAGCAGCTGCTCTATTGTCATGGATACTGAGCTGTCTAGTAAGCTTAGAAAGAAGAGAAGATTGTTTCTGGATGCGCTCTCTCCTTCGTTTTACATTCTGGTCCTCCTGGAGCAGCTCTTCAATCTTTGCAGTGCTTTGGGCACTAAAATCCAATAAGTCAAAACAATATCAATACACTTACCCAGGCAAATACCGACAAAATGAACTTCTCAATATAATAAACCCAGAAGAAACAAACAAAAACAGTCTCTAAGGATGATGGTTTAATACACAGGTTCTTGCAGCAACTGCAGGTTTCCATGTTACAACTCCTCCTGTTGGCCAAATTGAAAGTTTATATTTCCTTCTACCAATTTATTGAAAAAAGAATAGAAACTTTGCTGTGTGGTGCAACAGATTAAAAGGAAAAATTCGTATTGAAATAGGAAATAAGTTCTATGTGGCTTTTGATAATTTTTTAGAAAGATGGCTGTTCAAATTGCTGAAGAAAAGCACAGTTGCAAGTGGTCCTTTAGATGATGGCCATTATCTTACGACCATTTGCAACTGCATCCTTACTGTCAGACAAGCAAATACAACATGACACAGCAGATGAAAGATGTTGAGAAACAAAATCCGCACGGAAAATTTGGACTGTTTACCTGATAGAACTATACAATTTAGTAAGCATGTCTTCTTTGGCCTTCTCTACTTGGCAGAGAACAACTGCCTGAAACCAAATAAACAATGCACCATGTGAGATGGCTTTACACGAATGAACAAGGAGAAGTGTACAGGACATGCAAGATTAAGACCGACTTTTGGCACATTGGCTGCAAGACTGTTTAGAACAGCTTCAACATAACCACGCACTTCTTGAGCCATCCATCGAAGTTCTTCTTCAGGATCCACCGGTCTTCTAGTCATTGTTTCCTAAAACACAGCAAAATTAATAAACTAAAAACAAGTGGTTGGGGAAATTAGTTCACAGCTTAAGAAAACCACAACAGGAGACTTGAAATACAACTATCAGAAAGAGTACAAAAACAAACATGAAGATCACAAGGAAAAAGTTTTATAAGCAAAGGATAATTATTTGCTGAACAAGGGCCCTTTTCAGGAAGCACAAGTGAAATCAATGTCTAGTTTCTTACAAGAGATCCATCTGAAAGACTATGTCGGATAGGCGGCCCAGATTCACCCTTAACTTGACCGCCTTTAGAGCTGATGACAGTTCTCAATTTACTTAACCACTCCATTTTATCTGCCACACTCTCGGCCTTCAAGATAACAGCGCTGTGTGCTGCAACCAATTATATTTTTTCTTCTGAGTTATTCAAAATAACAAAACAAACAGGGAGATAGCAAAGGCTTCCAGAGATAGCATACCCTTTAAAACTGTTTTATATGGAACCCGGCTCGTAATTTTAAATACAAGATTGGGTGCTTTTGCAACATCAGGCCCATTTGCCTTTTTGTCCTTGGAACTTTTGGCAGGTGCTGGAGCTTCTTCTTCGTCAGGAACTTCTTCAAGATTACATTCCTGTGTATCACACGACCATGTTATTGTAGTAAACTAGTAGGGGTTCGATATACTAGCCTTTTTATACAGAAGCAGCATAAGCATTAGTGGCACAGGACTATGTAACCCAAAACAGAGGTAAAAATGATGATACAGCTGCTAGGGGTTTATGCCAAATTACTAAGGGGTCGTTTGGTAGGGTGCATAAGAATAATGCTGAATAGGGTGTATTAGTTATGCTTGCATTAGTTATGCTGGTATTAGTTATGCAGACATATTTCTTATCCATTGTTTGGTTTGATGTATTAAAGCATTGCACAGTTTCTAAAAGAATTGTTTGTTTACAAAAATGCCCTCAAAACTAGTCCACACTCTAACTTTTTAAAAGAAACATATATTGAGAAATGTTTTTATATGAAAAAGTTAAAAAAATTATTTTATTTGTCTACCTATATTGTAAAATAAAATTAAATATTTATTCATAAAAAAGGAAATATGTTAAGTATTTATTTATTTACTAGGGATATAATTTTAATTTTCACTATTTGGATTATTTTGAACTTGCATTAATATACTAACTAGCATATTTTAATCAAGCATAAATTTTGAAGGACAATTTTGTCTTTAACTAAGCTAATGCATGCATTAAAACCCACTGCATTGCTAATACCATTGTTTTCTATGCATTAGTTATGCATAGGATAATACCAAATAGGATGTATAACTAATGCTTGCATAACTAATGCATAGGTTCAAAATGTCTACCAAACAATGTATTATTAATACACAAAGCTAATGTATGCATTAGCTTATCCAATACATCCTACCAAACGACCCCTAAGTGTGATGCCAAATCATAGTGTGTGGTCCATCAAATTACAGTGAACAAAGACTGCAGTAAGCAAACCAACTTCAATCACTGACAATTAGGTCATGAAAATGGAGACAGTCTAGAAAGAGTCAATGGTGCAGACCTTAAAGAGTGCCTATTTGGGATGCTGAATGTGGCACTGTAAGAAAATTTGATGAGCTTAAATAAGGAAGCAAATTATGAGAGGCTTTTTGTTTAATGAATTCAAACAAAAAGGAAAGCAATTAGAAGGAACAGAGAAGAGCTTTAAAAAGAATCTTAAGGCAAAGGGAGTTCGAGAATATGCTATTTCATTAACCCCACTGGGTGGGATTCTACTGGGTTGTTGTTGTTGTTGTGTATTAACCCCACTGGAAAGAAAATCAACAAACTTTTGAATGTGAACCATAGCCAAGGGAAAGGAGTGAAGAATCATGATATAACTCAAAAATGGTCTTGTTTATCACTACTTTGCTCAAGTATCCATAATGGCCTTGCCTATTCATAATTTTGTGCGTGAATTTCTGGCAGATTCTCTATGGTTATGCCCATTCTGACGTTCAAATTAATATAATTTGCATTTAAGAAAAAGCCGAAGGATATATTTAAGTTTAAGCCATAACCCATATTGCAAATCAAAGACATAACATACCTCCAACGTTATGACACCACGAAAATGACGTTCTTCTTGTTTCTTCGTGTATCCAAGCTGAAAAGAGATTTCACATTAGAGGTATCACCAAAACTTTAAGCATAGTTCGCACAGAAATTAACTCCGGGTTCAAATTTTCTTTAAGAGAATAACCAATATGACTGAAACGCTCTAAAAGGAAACACTATAGCAACAAAGTTAATGCCTCATGTAAATGTTCCTGCTTTTTAGGTTAAGTTCCTTATGGTGAATGAGAAAAATCCAAAATTATTGATGAAGTTTTTTAATATGTTTTTGATAAAAGAGAAAAATCCCAAAATTCACCACACTTGTCTTTGCAGTTAAAGGATGTAGATTTTATCAAGCCTTTAGGTATAACATTATGTTACAATGTCGATAGTTTGTATCAAGTTGGTAGTAGAAGGCCAAGTTATCTCTATTCGTGTAAAAAATTGCTGAGCATCACCTACTGACCTTTCCAGTTTTCTCATTCAAAACAAACCATCGCTTACTCCACCCATTTGTTTTGGCACTTCTCTTCAATAAGAAACCTGGCAGTAACAAAAGCTATTGATAAATAACAGTTTTAAACTAAAGGTAATTAGAAGACGAGTAAGGATCAATTACCACCAATTTTTTCAAGATTACTACATATTACTGCTTCTAATGGTATCAAAACCATTTTTAACCTATTAAAGAAACAAATGTTACACGTTCCGAGAAAATCGACCGGGAGAATATAGAATTGATCCACCTTTGACCTTGGCAGCTGGTCAAACAACAATTTCAAAAAGAACAGAATGCACAAACATCCCCATTCATTTGCTGAATATACTTGTGAGCTCCCCACACACAGACATGGTGAACTCACACCAAAAGAAATGTGACACTACGACATGTATTGTATTTAGGCTTTGCCTCCAGTTATGCAAATTCATACTAATGATAACTCTCATCTAAAAGGGAACACAGGAAACAAAATTCCTAAAACAGGAAATATATTTAAAGAAATGGATACCAGCGGTAATTTCTCCCTCAGGCCCTGCTGTTTTCAAAGCCGAGCCTTCTGATGCATCCTTGTCCTGCTGGCTGGGTTTTTCTTTCATAGATTTCAAGCTTCCTCCACCTTGCTGGGCTCCAGTTTGAGGACTAGTTGCCTAAATCAATAATTAAAGACACTTAGAAGACAGTACAGAGAAGACAACTAATAAGCTTAAGTGAAAAATTGCAGAACATAGAAATGCATACGGAGAAAACAAACTAATTTAAAGAATAAAAAGGTAAAGTTCCTAAGGCAATGCTTTGCAAGACATCATAATGAGTTGAATGAGATAATAGTCTTAAGCATTTGGGAAAAAGAATCTTGATTACCCTATTCAATATTGATTGCTCTGATTCATGTGCCTTCTTCGAACCCCGATTCTTTAGCTCATCTTCTCGTCTCTGTCTGTCCATTCTGGAAAAGAGCCGTGTAGACGTTATGAGAATGCTTTAATTTTGCTAAACATGAGTATGTTTTTACCTGCTATACTAATCACTAGCCATACCAACAAATACAGCAATTTCAAGAAAAGAAGACGATACTTTTAGGAAAGAACATTGGAAGCAACCATCTTTATTTCCCCAATGTTATAACACTCTACACTGAATAAAAGAACCCAAGAAAAACAAAGCAAATGATCCCTGGGAAGAAAAGCAGTGCCATGAAAAGATTGACCTCAAATAATCCGTAAAGATGCAAAAAAAAAAAAAGATTAATTGTATGTCCTTCAATTTTTCCGCTCACATTTAGACATGCGATATAATTTGTGCATCAGGATTTGGCCATATAAAAACTGTTAGTAGCTACAAAGAACTAACACCAACATGTTTTGCACATCTTCAGATTGGCCCATGTGCCTCATTGAGCTAGCATATACAGAAAGCAAAAGGGAGTAGAAGCAGAGAGAAAGATTTTTTTTCCCAGAAGAAAAGGATACATTGCTGCTAGTGATTGAAGGAGGTTCACAGATGGCTATTATAAATGGAGGATAAGCATTCTTATGTCTCCGCTTAGCATTTGTCATTGTGAGATTTAAAGCTTTGCTTTGCATGAAACAAGAACCTATAAGCAAGTGAAGTGCAGTATCAACCACATCCAATAATTGAGCACCAAAAAGATGATGAAAGTGAACAAAAAAAGAACACAAACATGTGTCCAACCATTGAAGCCAAAACATTCAAAGTTATTTCAGAATTCCAACTCTATTAGCTACACCAAAAGTGCATTATATTTCCTGCTTATTGCAATCAATTTTCCCGATATTACAATATCTATGTTAACAGTACAATCTCATAGATCATCATGAACTCTGGTATCACAAAACAATAAGCTTAAGATACAGGGACCAATCATCTAACAGGGACCAACATGATGAAATATTGAAACAAATTATATGTAGACATGCTATAAAAGTATTTGATAGGGATACTTTAAGAAATGAAAACAAGTATTAAATTCTTAGACAATCATCAAACATACCTCCTCTGCACCAAGCGGATAAAGTGTTGAGGGGGGACAAAAGCTCGCTCCATGTCGACAAGGGCAACTACCATTTTCTTGGCATCAGTTTTAAACCCATCCAATGCAGCAGAAGCAATTGCTACAACCTAGTATAACCAAGTAAATATTTTCACTGAAAGTCGTCATAGCTGCCACAAAAATTTGTATGTGTTCATAATAACTAGAAAAGAGAATCTGGAGTTGCTAGACATCACTACCTCTCTCTTGAAAGGAGGATATCGTCCAAGTCCAGGAGTGGCATTTGCAGCAGAGGAGACAAGATCAACAAGTACACGGTGCACCTATGTAAAGGTTCACATAGAGAGCTCGAATTAGAACAAAACTGCATAGCTTGAAAAACTAGAAACACATCCTGATAGCCAAGGAAAATATCCAACAATATAAGAACCTAGCAGTTAGACTTGCTGCTTCATTTTTTTCATTTTTCTTTCTCCTTTTTGGATAGCAAAATAGAGAAATATATTAGAGATGGAACTCAAGAGTGCAACCATTTAGAAGAGCCCAAATATTTTTTTGACAGTAATAATTTTATAGATTTGGGAAATGTTCCCATATACTAGCAGTGTGCCGAAAAATAGAGAAACCACAAAGATTGTAGTTATCTACGAAAGACATCCAATCAACTATACAAACAGGGTCCTTGTGGGTGTACCAAAATCATGAGGCTATTCCTCAAATGTACAGAGTGCTTTTTAACACCTTCAAGGCTCTCCTATACGTTTCCTTCCAAAGAACACAACGCCATGCGTCTTCATAGAGCTACAAGCCCAAATACAAAGAGAACCACTTTCTTTTTTTGGATAGTCACAAAGAAGTCACACTCGTAAAAGAACATCTTCTTTCATCGGCCCCTTGGCATCCTATTCCCACCATGTACCAAAAGGCAGATAAAAACTTTTGAGAATTCCGAGTTTTCGACGACTTGGCTCTCACTAGTCATCATCCCTTAAAAGAAGGGATGGGTTGCACAACCACCTCTCATTGACTATTCACAATACAGAAAGGTGCCCAATGCTTTGGAAAATTCAGTTACTATCTTCCTTTAACACTTCCAAGTTCGCCCATCAACTACATGAACCACTATGTTCATTGTCGATACGAAGCCTAAAGCTATCCTTCCATATTTGTCTTCTCTTTCCCCTCTATGATCAAAGCCACTACCACACAAGGAAAAAGCAAAAAAAAACAATCAAAAAGTACCACTTTTAATCCCATCCACGTCAAATTACGCCAGAAACCCAAACTATGCACAATAAAGATCAACTAGGCACCATTTCTCCCATCTCATAGCCCCGTCGAACAAGAATCCAACAAATTGCTTAATTAAACTTCCATGCTCAACTTTCCTGGAGAAAAAACTCTCAACTTCTTCCATAACTCTTGAAACCACAACACATTCTAGATTTCCATACTCCACACCATCAACTCTCATAGAAGCCAAGGATGAAACCTACAAGGCCAACCGCAAAACACCATATGCAAGCCTCCATTTCAACCATCCCGCTCCAATACGATGTGTGACATCATCATCAATCTCCTCATTACCTTGGATTACATACCCAAGGTACTTGAAAATCCTTCTTATCAAACCTCACTTATTGTTATTTTCATTTAATTTAATAATAATAAATTACAATTTACTATGTTAATATCCCAAGCTCACAGGCACCCAATGGTGCGGCCTAATGGCTAATGAAATGAGTTGAAAACTATACGGTTTCAGGTTAAAATTCTAGTGTAGGCAAAAACACTATGCGATCGCATCCATCTGTCCAAGCCTTGGTGGACAGAGTTACCTCCTATCTATTACTGGTGGGAGATAGAATGTATCTCGTGTAATTATTCGTAAGGTGCCAGCAAACTGGTCTTGAAACCACGGGCATAAAAAAACCAAGCTCACAAAGTAAAAGCATAAAACATCAGGACAACTCCAAAAGGCAAAGAAAAAAAAGACGTTGCCATTTCTTCTAGGCGAATATACGCTTTGAGACTTTGTCATACTGCATAATGATAAAAGTTAGAGACTCTTTAATGTTGTGCGTGGTAACTTTTGTAATTTTTGGTGATTAAGTATTTAAATTAATGAGTTAATTTATTAATAGAATTTACCTCATCAACACAAAGACGTGAAGGTTCTTTTGCAAGCTCCAAGACACCTTTTATCAAAGACCTCAACCCTTTCTCGGGAGAAATCAGGTAAGGCTGATAACCATCGGCTTCTAACACAATCTGGTGGCAAGCAAAAACAATTACCAAATAAACAAAGAGCAAAACTTGCAGTCGGCGGTATAGGAGAAAATGCACATTATTGAAAACTAGTGGTGGAAAATAAATACCCGCTTGACATTGTTTATGTCAAAGTGTCTATCTAAGGGGAGCTGCTTTATCCTATTAGGGAAGTTCCCCTCGAAACTTGCAACCACTTTCCATCCATCACCCTGAAAGAAACGAAAGAGCTCTAAAATCTGAATGCATGGTGAAGAATTTAAGAACCCTAACTATATAACAGATGTATTGTAACAAATATATCAAAGGGACAACTCTTTTCTTTCCTTCTTCTTTATTTGGAGGGGGGGAAGGGGTAGGGGTATTAGTCAAAAAAGACACCCTACAGCGCAAATCATGCGGTGTATGGGTAACGTAGGACAACATAGTAGATTAAACAAAGTCCATATATGATAGATAATGCAGCACATAGAAAACATAGGATGAGCAACAGATTGATTTAGGTATTTAAGAGATTAAGAAAATAATTACACAAAGAGACAAACAGAAAAAAAGAGAACTCAAAAATTACATGTAAAAAATTATAATTGAAGCATGAACATCGCTATCATATCTACCAAAGAGGATTTTCTTAATCCAAACAGTAAATCTATATGGATAATCCGACATTCCTCGGCGTGTTCATATATTTTTGAACTGCACACATTAGGTACACAATTTTCAACAGTCTTTATAAGCACAATATATTGAATAATACAAGCACTGTACTTTTCACAGTAAGGGTATCACCAAATTTCTTTGCAGGTAAACCTTAATAAATAAAAGCTAGTTGCCAAACAACGAGAATCTACAGCCAAAAAGTAGTATCAAAATATTGGGTATTTGCAATTGCAAAAACTGAATAAGAAAATTAAGAGTTCTCTTATATTTTACCCACCTCGCCGCCAGTGATATGCAGCAGAAACTTATCCTCAAATTCACGGCAAAGCTCAAGTGCCAAGGCTTTGGTACCTTCAGCACTATTAACCATTTGCTCCCCAAGCCTAACCAACTCATCCTGTACAACTTGAGACTTCCCCTGAAGCCTGCAGGAGCGAACTCGCAAGTATGAATGAATAGATGGCACGCAAATTTTTTTCTTTTTGAGACGGTAACATATTTTACAAATAAGTTAAAGTAGCACTTATCACAAAGATTGTGGTAAAAGAAAATAAAGTTACAAGAGCCCCAAAAAAAGAACAAAAATGTGTGGTTGTTACAAGGCCCCCAATGATGTCAGCTATAGACTTTGCATCTTCTACAAGGGCTTCTATACACCGAAAGTGAAAAAAAATATACAGTTCACCTTGATCTTCTGTCCAGAACTAAATCGATCTTTAAAGCATCTAGAGTCATTAGTTGACAACTTGACATCAATTAAGGAAAAAGAAAGGGTCAATAGATGACATAAGTAAGCATAACGATCATAACACACCAATATTCATCCATATTCGAGAGAGAAAGTTTGATTAATAATGGCATTATACGGATGGAGGAATTGGGACAAATCCAATTACTTTGATAGTTTTCCTAAAAAATTATAAAAATAAAAATCTTGTAAAGGGCATCGCGTCACCAATCATATCAAATATTAGTAGGAAGGTAAGTAAAAAAAACCTAGATTCTCTATTTTATTTGACAATGTAAATAATCCGGATCTTTCTTAAAAGACCTATCTTATTCTTCTCTGAAAATCAAAATTTCACACTACCATCAGATACTCGCTATCACCTTATTTCCTGATTGCTCAAAAATTAAGTGGCTCGCCTTACTTTTCAAGCACTTCTCTATTAGTATAACAGTTTTTTCCAGCTTTAGAAATAACAATAAAAGTATGATTTGCTGTACCTCGAAAATGATAAAGGTAATTTTACTTCCAAATTAGACAAAATTCTAATTGAAAATAGAATTGGTTTGATTCGAAACTATGGTGTAGCTAAAACAAAGAGATTAACACCATTTTTTCACAATCAATAGCTTCTGCTGATAAAGAAAAAGTTAAATGGATAGTTAGATCTTCGTATGAAAAAACAATAGAGGCATTCAAGCAGGTGAGATTACCCGGAAAGCAGATTTGGAAGTCTGACTTTCATTCTATTGCGTATCTGGTGAGCAAGGGTCTCGACCAATGCTAACCTACCAAGCTTACTTTGAGGAGCTCCTGTCAAAATAGATTTTAAACTTTCACTCTCAGCTCGCCATGCAGTCTCCAATGAGTTATCAGATCCAACACTTCCAGACTGGGCAGAAGCTATGGAAACAGATTGACCAATCAAGGCAACCCAGGGGATATCAGCTGTACTTCGTGGTCCTTGACCCGACAAAAGAGCTTGAACAGCCGCAAGCACTTTTGGCTCTGAAGCTGCTTGATCTATCTTGCTAATAACACCGACTGTTCTGGTACCTAATGGAACAGAAATAAAGCAAACATGTGTAGAGTTTCATATATATAACAGACAGTGTGATTATGGATGAGCAGCTAGAAATAGAAAATGCCCATTTCACTCTTTCGTATCTCTGGAAGACACAAAACATTCTGGGAAATATAGACCTACATTCACTATCATACTCCTTCGCAATTCTGATAGCTTTACATGAAGCAACTTCAGGTGCCTGAGCAGCAGATATTACGACCAGCAATATGGCATCATTGTGCTCAACATATTCAGTCTGTTTCAAAAGATATCTCGGTAAGTATGAAGTCTAAGCTATCTGACAAATTTGACCATCATATTTGTATAAATACTCACCAATGAATCATCAAGGTTTCCCTTGTCAACCCCAGGCAAATCAATCAGCTTCAATGGTGGGGCTGTATGCAGTAAAAAGAAAAGGTAAATCAAAGGAAAGCCAGGAACCCAGTATAGGTAGGTTTACAAGTGTCTCCAATTAAGTCTCTTACCCGTGCTTGTTCGTAGCTTCAAATATATTTCATCACGACTTTTGCTTGAAATTTTGCTAAGTCTATCCTGTAAAGAATGTCGAAGAGCACCTGCACAGATGAAACAAGAAATGTTAATCTATTTATTAGACACAAGAACTGGTAGATTATCCATTCTCTTGCTTCAGAGATCAGCTTCTCATTCATGTAAAAGACTAGCATTCCTCGTAAACCCACAAGATCTCTAAGAAACTTACTTGCAGACACTGGCTGTGATTTACTGTCGATCTGCAAAACGATTGACTTAGTGCTCAACGAACTATCTCGTTTTAGATCGATGCATATGGGGGCACGAGTAGCACCACCTTCACCTGTTGGCTGTGAATATAAGGATCGTATTAGGCATCAAAAGCACTACGATTTTGAAACTTGGGATTAAGAGTTCACCAGGCAAAATAAGATATGAAAAATAGCATTCCAATTGCACAGCAAGAAAACCATACCAAAGCAGGATGTCCAACTAGACTGTTAAGTACAGCTGATTTACCTGCACCCTGTAAAAAGTTTGCACAGCTTAATGCATCAATATCTTCACAACAATTGACAGAGCAATTTGTGTATTAACACCTCATGCACAAAAGTTCATGGTGGAATAAACAAGACCATGCAGCTAAACAGACAGTCATATCCCTGTCACAAAAAAGACTTTCTTTTAATGGACAGACATTCAATAGTATCGTCCACATCGTCAATCTCACAACTCAATCAAATTACTAATGCTCTAGACAAGCAGTTCAAAAGAGTATGCATTGCCAAGTCAAGAATAATTTATACCAATCAACATTCTCTAGAAATTATCCAAAATATCTTCTAAATTGATTGAATGAAATAAGCCATGAAACAATGTAAAGTTCCATTCTGCACTAATTAAATTTTTTCTTCTGCTTTTATATTTGAGGTATAAGTGAACATATATTATGATGAAAGACACTGAAACAATAGTACTCCAAGAGGTTCTACCAAATTTTATGAAGTCTCACCATTTTTTCCATCTCTTAGAAATGGGATCAATGATGTTCATATAAATGGGATCAAATGATGTTCATATAAATCTTCATGGCTCATAATTACCTATGCTATGACATTTTTACATTGTTTTAATCCCATAATAAAAATTCCCGGCTCTGCAACTACTGAACTTGCATCACATCATCGCTTTATGTGATAGAATAATTGCTTTTAGTAGCAACTCTATATAAAACACTAGAAAGGTAGACATTACTCTAAATGTATGCTCAAGCTAATTGTACACCCTTTCACAGGCTGAACCTAAGTTGCTCGGACTCGGGTGAGGGTGTCCGATACAGGTGTGTGTGAATCTAGAAGTCGGATCCTTCGTGATATAAACTTTAAGATTCGGGGTATGGATACGGGGGCAAGGATTCGCCTAAACCTAATTCAAATATCTAAAAATAAAGTTTGAAACTATGTCTAAATTATGCGACATTATGCGGAAAATTTACAAGGTATTCCGAGAAAGAGAAAATATTGATCAGGAGGAAAATCCAAGAACGAGATAAAAAGAAAATGCCTGACATAGAAATTTCTATATAAAAGGTATTACATTTTCTTCAATTTAACCCTAGCTTTTACTTTGATTTCAAAAATCATTGTATATGTCCCAAATTTCTCCGCACCAAAATCACTTGACCAGATCCGGTATGAATTCCACACCCACGCCGGCGTCGTGTCGGGTGCAGCACCCAAAATGAAGAATCCAAGCAACTTAGGGCTGAACCAATTCTCCATTTTTGCTTCACACACAGGATAGTAAGAAACTATCTGGACACATGCGTACATCTTTGATGATACAATAACTATGAATGGATTTTTTTAAGAGAAATAGTCAGTCACCTTAATATTGAATAATTTCAGCTTATTCGATGCAACATTCGCTGACAATAAGCTGAAGCAAGCATCTACAAAACCAAATCGAAACAAAACACGAAAAAGGCCAACAAAATACAGAGAATATCAACTTCATACATTAGATCCTCCACTAGTCAACTAATAGTAAAATTCCCCTCGAAAAGATTGCAATCTCAACTACCACTAGTACTTCTTTTCGAGTTTATTATCAACTACTCTTAGCTGAAATCCAATGGTTTTAATTCAACCCTAGATCGTCGGAGAATAATACGAATCACAAAACAGCAAGTTTCACAGATCGAATCAGCACGCACCAACTAGCAAACCTAATCACTTAAATAACTTACAGTGCCACCGATAGCAACGACATTGAGAAAAGTGGACGACCGTTTGGAGGAAGTTTCATCCACGTCTTCGTCGGCAAGCAAAGCCGCAGCTTGCTTCATCGAATCTGATAGTTGTGCCAATTCCTCGATCGCCTCCATTTTTACTGTCTTCAAAAATCAAAACAGAAAACACGCAACGCGATCGTCACAGATCGGAGTTGAAAAGTGAAAAAACCTAGATTCGCGCAAAGAATGAGTGAGGATCTGAGTCAAAGGGAAGTAAAAACGGTGAGAATATGTGTAGAAATTGCTAGGGTTTTTACTCCGATGAACGCGTGACGACCGGATAGAGAGAGAGAGAGATTTGAAAAGTTTTGAAGTTTTTGAAAGAAAGAAATAATAATGATAATATTATGGAGAGAAGTTTTCAAAAATAGCGGAGGAAGGTTTCCTGAAATAGCTGTGTTGTGTAATACTAGTAGTAGATGGATAACTATTTACGATTTACCCGCACCCAATATTTACCCCAAGTAAAATAATTCAAATTAAAGTATAAATTCATATTGCTTAATCGTGATTGAGTGATAAATAACTTATATATAAAATAAATATATCATAAATATAAAAGAAAAGTTATAAAGTACCAAAAAATACAAAAAGTTTAGAAGAACTCAGTTTTGGATATACCAAGGTTAATTCTTTTTTACTGTTGGATTCGGTTAAAACCCCAACTAGAATCAGAAGTCGAAGCAGTTGGCTGCTGGCCGTCGCTCTCGACTCTAGTTGCCTACCAAGGGACACTTTAGAAAAGGAAAAAGATCAAATTAGTCCAAGAATTTTGCAAAAATAGTCTAAATATGCCCTTTATTAATAGTCGGGGTTCATTATGCTTTCGTCCTTACAAAAATGGCATATATTTGCCATTATTAATTAACAAACATATTTTTAAAGATTAATTAGTCTATGATTAGCTTACTTTTGAACTATTCATCCATCTCAAATTATCTGTAGTGTTTTTTAAAAATAGTTGGCCGGTCAAGAACTCTCATATCCAGAAGCTAAAAGTAGCTGAAATGAGGATGTTGAGGTAGATATGTGGGCATACCTGGTTGGATAATATTAGGACTGAAGTTATTCGGAAAAAAGTAGGAGTGAGCCATGTGGAGGATAAGATGCGGGAGGCGAGGTTGAGATGGTTCGGACATGTTAAAGAGGAGAAGTATAGAAGCCCCAGTTAGAAAGTGCGAGTGGTTAGTCTCGGTGGGTAGCAAGAGGGGTAGATGTACGCCTAAGAAGTCTTGGGAGTGGTTATTAGGCGGGACATGGCACAGGTAGAGCTGACTGAGGACATGGCCATAGATAGGAGGGTGTGGAGGTTAAAGATTAGGGTAGAAGGTTCGTAGGTAGTCGAGCGTTTCTCTTTGTCATACTCAGTTCGCTAGCATTAGTGTTAGTATGTTATCTTTTATCCATCGATGGTTATTACTACCTAGAGTTTGACTGCATTCTTGGATTCAATCTTATTTTATTTTGTTGTTATTCCTACTTGTTGCAATTACCTTTTCTTTTTCAGTCGTTCTCTAGCCGAGGGTCTATCGGAAACAAACTCTCTGTCCTTCTAGGGATAGGGATAAGGCTGCGTACATCTTACCCTCCCCAGACCCCACTTATGAAAAAATACTGGGTTTGTTGTTGTTATTTTCTAAAAATAACTATCTCAAATTATTTACCATTTTAGAAGTTAAAAAAAATTCTTTTCTTTTACCTTTAATAGTAGTAATTATTCTTGAAGAATACTTCTCAATTATGGAGTAAATATTTAATGAACAAAGATTATATTCTAAGATATAAATAAGAATAAAATAATCAAAAAACTCTGCTAAATAATATTTTTTTAAGGGGCGTATAAAAGAAAAATATGAAAGATTATTTGAGATGAGGGAGGGGGAGTGTTGAACTAGAAGTGTGTCAATTATTAGGTAACGGAAGTACTGCTTTAGACAGCAAATAAAATTATAGTCATACATCCCTATAACAACATTCTTATATAATAGCAATTTACTATAAAAGTCAAGCCGTCAACGGAATCAAATTTTTAAGTTATATTTTACCTCTCTATAATAGTTTTTTTACATATAATAGTAACAACTGTATTAGTAGTAGATCGCTCTTTGTAAAATTACTTCTATATAATAGCCCATATAAAATTTCTAAGATTACTAATAATAATTCAAAAAATTTATGCACAATCTTTTTCCTCAAACAAAGTTTCCATCTTCATAATACATAAGAAGTGAAGATCTGCATGTGATATCTTTTTTCATTTGACAAATACCAAAAATATTTAAATAAAAGATTCAACTATCAAGCTCTTAGATTGTCTTCAAGGGGAAGTTATCGAATATCCTTTGCAGACATATCAAATTTATTGGGTCTAATTCATACAAAATTTGAATTAAATTCAATTGGATTAAATAATTAATTTGAACTTTACAAATTAAATTAGCTCGTTTTATCAATTTCAAGCCCAAGGTCCATTTCATCTTAAGGCTCAGGCTCATGCCATGTGTCAAGTGGCATGGCATGGCATGGCATGGCATGTCAACTCAAAGCCAACAAGATGACGCCACGTATGAAATGATGTGGCAATCCCAGTCTAAAACAGTGACCAATCAAGAGTTGCCAAGTGTCTAAAATGACATGTATTGACCAATCACAAGCAAGCTTATCACATAGCTTATATGACAAGTTTGATGACTCACATGAACCAATTAGAATCAAGCAAGAGAGTTCATATGTAGTTGGATTGTCCATCCTCTACCATTATAAATAGAGGGGTTACATAACTCTCTAGAGGACATTTAGAGTTGGAGGGGAGCATTCTGCAATTGGTGAAGGCATCCGCAAACAGAGATCAATCATCAAGTGCAAAGTTCTTCTACAAAGGAGTGGTCAACGGAGTTCTTCCCGGAGATCAAACCGAAACAACAAAGTACCGCTCAACGTTCTTGGCGATTAAATACATCACAAGGAGGTCTGTATTGTCCTACATTCGAGAAAGACGCTTCTCAAGACCTCAAATCACGGAGAATTTCATAGAGGAGAATCAAGGGAATAAATAGAATTGTACCCGCATTATTTTATCAATAAAATCTCTTTTTCTTCATATTATTTTTGTTGTAGTTTATTTTCCATACTACGAAAATTTGTTGCAAACAAATCTTGGCACGCCCAGTGGGACCAATTTTGCTCTTTATCTCTCCTTCTTGCAAGTTGAAAACTACAAACTTCAGATCTACTGCTGCAATGGTCGTCCGCAAGTGTGATGTTTCATGCAAAGATGCTACTGATGTCGCGTCTGCTGAGCTCAGTCATGTTGGATCAATCACTCGAAGCAAGTTCAAGGCTAGTAACTTGGATGGAACCGAATACTTCACCGTTTTGGAGATGGTAAAGAAGAGCATATCTCACACGACGTTTGCAACCATAATCTTTAGGGGCAACACCTCATTCTCCCTATTTGACGAATTTTCTCAAACAGCCTCTAACCTTGGGGAATTTGAGGATTTGGTGGATTCTTCAGTTCCAACAAAAGTCAACGCCTTAATGACTGACGCAATTAACATGGATGAGAAGTTTGCCATGATGGAATAGAGTATAGAAGTCTTGAAGAAATCTGTTGAAGACAAAGACCTTCAAATCGCTCAACTCATGAACAAATTGGAGGCCTATGCACTTGGAGAGTCGAACCACGTCCCTCCTCGTTCACCTGGCTCCACCTCGCAAAAAATGGCTATTGAGGAATCACTTTCCAAGTTCAACATTCAAAAGGAAAAGCAATCCACTTCTGTTGCGGCTTTATCTGTCCAACAATTGCAAGACATGATAACAAATACCATCAGAGCTCAATATGGCGGACCATCATAAAGTTCGTTGTACTACTCTAAGCCTTATACTAAGAGGATTGATTGTCTAATCATGCCAACCAATTATCAACCACCAAAGCTGCATCAATTTGATGGCAAAGGGAACCCAAGGCAACATATTGCCCACTTTGTCGAAACTTGTAGCAATGTTGGAACGCGTAATGATCTTTTGGTAAAACAATTTGTTCGTTCTCTAAAAGGGAACACATTTGACTGGTATATTGACTTGGAGCTCGAGTCCATTAATAGATGGGAGCAACTTGAGAAGGAATTCCTCAATCATTTTTACAGTACCCGAAGAACTGTAAGCATGATAGAGTTGACAGGCACTAAGCAAAGGAAGGACGAGCCCATGGTGGATTACATTAATCGTTGGAAGGCGTTAAGTTTGGACGGCAAGGATCGTCTTTCAAAAATATCTACTATGGAGATGTGCATTCAAGGAATGCACTGGGGCATTTTGTACATCCTACAAGGAATCAAACCATTTTTAATGAACTTGCAACGCGAGCGCACAACATGGAGTCGCAAGTCATGGAAAGGCACCTCCATTTGCTGATCGGAAGGAGTTCAAGAAAAATATTGCATCAAAGCACCAAACCAAAGAATCTATGGCAGTGAAAGTAACTTCCGTGAAAGTCACAACCAAGCAAAAGGTGAAGGAGGATAAGACCCCAAGTTAATATCCCAAAGAGGAGAAACGTCATCCCACTTTGAAGGAATTATAGGCGAAGGTTTCTCCATTTCCAGATTCAGATGTACCCACAATCCTTGATGAATTGCTCGCCAAGAAAGTCATTGATCTCCATGAATCAAAAAGGCTAGAGGAAATTGGTAAAGTTGGCGATCGGAAATACTGTAGTTTCATCACGTTATTAGCCACCCTACAGAAATATGCTTCGTCTTAAAGGAGAAAATCATAACTCTTGTAAGTGAAGGAAAAATCATCATAGACATGGATGAGACTACAGAAGCAAATCATGCAAGTATCGCGCTCAAGGAAAAGAAGTGTTCAAAGTTGCATAACGTATCAGGCACTGCCTTCTTACAATTTGGAAGTTTTGAGCCCGTTGAAGTTGATATTCCAAGGAAAACTCTTGAAAGTTCACTAGAGTTGGACACTCAGTCCAAAGACAAAGACGATGAGGGTTAGACTCTAGTCATTCATAAGAAACGAAGACATCAAGAAGTTCTAAGGCTACCACTTCCTAAGCCAAGAGCAAAAATAAACGACATGGATAGGATACAACCACCAAGAATTATCAAATCTTCCATTAGCAAGCAGATTAATGGTGCCTTATCGCCGAAGTTCTGAAAGCCCATCACATTACATGAATTCTTTCCTGGAAAATTCCTTTATGGAACGTTAGTGAAACTCATGTAGTTTCTAGTACTGACGAAACAAAGGAAAGCAACGATGAGCATGCTCCAATGAAAATACAAGAACATCATGATAATAGAGAAGTTGTTACATGTTGTGCAATAGTTTCCTTCACGGATGATGACTTGTTGTTGGGGTCTAAGCCACATAACAGACCTTTGTTCGTTGTAGGGGCCATTCGGGAACAACATCTCAATCGCATACTTGTTGATGATGGTTCGGCTGTCAACATCATGCCAAAGATGGTGCTAAAAAGCTTGGGATCTCTATCGATGAGCTATCCAAAAGTAACCTAACAATCCAAGGTTTCAACCAAGGAGGACAACAAGCCATAGGTATGATCCGCGTGGGATTATCCATTGGTGAGATGAAGTCGAACACCCTGATTCACATCATAGATGCTAAAACATCATACAACTTGTTGCTTGGACGTCCTTGGATTCATGAGAATGGGGTGGTATCATTTACTTTGCATCAATGTCTGAAGTACAGAAGGGATGAAGAGATAGTCAAAATTGATGCAGACATCAAGCCTTTCGCTGAGATGGAGTCATACTTTGCAGACCCAAAATTCTACTTAGATTCTTGTGAACCGAAAGTGGAGAGACCATCATCAGTCGACGAAGCTGATGTCAATTTAGAAGAAAAAAATGAGGCTCAATAGACTGCCGCCAAGCTGTCTAAGAAAAGAACTGAAGAAGTCTCCATTAAGCTATCATTATTTGAAGGTGACATACAAACAAAGATTGATAAGGAGCATCTAGTTTTTCGCTATGTTCCACGTGAGCGTCAAAAGAAAGGACAACCCATGTTAGAAGAATGTATTGCAAAGAAGAAAATGAGTCACATAGCGATACAATATTTGAAGGAGCATATGACTGTCCTAATTGCACAAATCCCATCTGTGAATTGTGAGTCTGCTAAAGGCAATCTCCAAGCTGATAAGATAAAAGGGCATTTTGATCCTAAGGCCTTCATACTGCTTGAAAAGTCTGGTTACGACTTCTCCAATCCATTAAGACTAGGAGAACTCAAAGGCGAAGTCATTGGTGAAAAGATACATGGGCTCAATGAGTCTCAAATAAAGTTGAGAAAGCAAGGGCACTACGTCGCCACTCCAAAGTATGGGTTGGGATTCAGTTTGGCAGAGCCTCTTCGAATTTCATCTAAGAGAAGCAAAGATATAGCTTCATAATAATACACCTCGGTAGAGAAGATGAAGGAAGTTAAGGGAAAGAAAATAAAACAACGGACTTTAGTGTTCGATCGCATTGGAGGCTCAACCCCTCAGGTTTCAGTGTTTGAAAGGCTAACTCACAAAGGTGAACGTGTATCTTCCAAAAATCTAAAGGAAGTTTTCACTAACTTAAATACCTCTGTCTTTTGTTGCTTGGGAACCATAAAGAAATCATCATCTAGAAAGATACTAGCAAAACATAAGGATTAAGTCCATGAGGAGCGGGATCATTTTGAAGTTGTTGCTGACAAAGAAATTTGTAGTGCTTTCCCATCACGTATGAAGAGGAAGCCTATTTTATCAATATCCACAGATGGTCCACTAAAGGTGCAAAGGAGGACAACTGTTTACACTTTCCAGGCTCGTAAAGAAGTAGAGAAAGAGAAAGAAGTCATGCCGACTATCCAAGGAAGTCAAACAGAAAAGTCAGACTTTGTGGAAACCTATCACATAACTGTGGAAGATAGCCCATGCCTTGACGTTGATGATAAAGTACACGAGGCTCCCCCTCAACTAGAAGATGGCGGACAATCAACGATGGATGAGCTCAAGGAACTCAATTTAGGCACTCCGGAAGATCCACGCCCCACCTTCATTAGTGCACTTCTTACGCCTCAAGAAGAGGAGGAATACTCCAAGTTATTGACTGAGTACAAATATGTCTTCGCTTGGTCGTATAAAGAAATGCCTGGTCTTAGTCCTAAGGTAGCCATTCATAATTTGGGGATCAAAAGTGGAACACGCCCTGTGATGCAGTCACAATGCATGTTCCGACCTGAGCTAGTACCACAAATTGAAGTCGAAGTCAACAAGCTTATCAAGGCGGGATTTATTCGAGAGGTGAAGTACCTATCATGGATATCGAATATTGTACCTGTCAAGAAAAAGAATGGTCAAATACGTGTTTGTGTTGACTTTCGAGACCTAAATAAGGCATGTCCGAAAAATGACTTTCTGCTACCAGTTATTGAGTTCATGGTCGATGCTACAACAGGGCTTGAAGCTATGTCATTCATAAATGGGTCCTCCGGATACAATCAAATCAGAATGTCCCCAAAAGATGAAAAGTGTACTATTTTTCGAACTCCAAAAGTGATATATTGCTACAAGGTGATGCCTTTCGGTCTGAAGAATGCTGGTGTTACCTACCAACGTGCGATGCAAAACATCTTTGATGACATGCTTCATAAGAGGGTTGAATGTTACTTCGATGACTTGGTGGTAAAGACGAAGAGTAGGCATTACCACCTTGAAGACCTTAGAATTGTTTTCGAAAGGTTAAGAAAATTCGACCTGAAGATGAATCCACGTAAGTGTGCATTTAGAGTTACCTCAGGAAAGTTTCTTGGCTTCATTGTGCATCATCGTGGAATTGAAGTTGATCCTGCAAAGATTGACGCCATCCAGAAAATGCCCAAGCCAAAGAACTTGAGCGAGTTTCGAAGTCTCCAAGGAAACTTAGCATTCATCCGGAGGTTCATCTCTAATCTGGTTGGACTGTGTCAACCCTTCAATCACCTATTGAGGAAGGTATCCCTTTTCATTGGGATCAGTCATGTCAAAATGCTTTTGAAAGCATCAAAAAGTACTTGCTGAATCCACCTGTGTTAGGGGCGCCAATGCTTGGGAAGCCATTGATACTCTACATGGCGGCACAAGAAAGTTCACTTGGAGCACTACTTGCTCAAGAGAATGAGGAAGGAAAGGAACAATCCTTGTACTACCTTAGTCAAACTATGATAGGGGCTGAGTTGAACTATACACCTGTTGAAAAAATATGCTTAGCATTACTTTATGCGATAAAGAAGCTAAGACATTATTTTGAAGCATACACCATCAAACTCATCTCTCGAGCAGATCCCGTGAAGTTCGTGATGACTCGACCTGTTCTTTCTGGACGCCTAGCAAGATGGTCCATATTGTTTAACCAATACGAGATCACATACACACCTCAAAAGGCTGTGAAAGGACAAGCACTAGCTAATTTTTTGGCTGATCACCTTCTTCCGGCGGAATGGGAACTTTCGGATGAGTTTCCAGATGAAGACGTTTTGTTCATTGAAGAACTACCACCATGGACAATGTTCCTTGATGGATTCGCATGTCGTAACGGTGTAGGGGCAGGTATTGTGTTGATCTCTCCAGAAAGACAAGTCTTGCCATTCTCCATTGTTTTAGGTGAAACATGCTCCAACAATGCCTCAGAGTACCAAGCTTTGATCGTCGGTCTCGAAATGGCGTTAGACATGAAGATTCTACCGTTGGAGATCTACGACGACTCTAAGCTAATCATTAACCAACTTTTGGGGAGTTACGAGGTAAAGAAGGAAGATCTCTTGCCATACCATCAATATGCTTCTGGTTTACTTGAAAGATTCGACAAGTGTTCTTAAACCATACCCTAAAAGAAGCGAATCGCAGGGCCGATGCTTTGGCTAACTTAGCCACGACCATGGCACTTGGAGAGAATGAGTCAACAAAGGTATATGTATGTCATCGATGGGTTATTCTTAGACTTCTTAATCTTCAAATCAATTAAAGCCATCATACGTCTGTTCGAGTGATTGAATAGAAAGATTAGAGGAAACCACTGATAGAGTACCTTGAACATGGAAAGTTACATGAGGATCTGTGACAAAGAACAGACATCAAACGAAGAGCACCACGATTCATCTTCTATAAGGGGACATTGTTCCGCCGCTCTTTTGAAGGACTATTCTTGCGATGCCTTGACAAAGAAGAAGCCCACCAAGCGATGGAGGAAGCACATTCTGGTTCATGTGGAGCACATCAATCTGGTCCCAAGCTCCATTTTCGCATCAAGATGATGGGCTACTACTGGATGACGATGGTGAAGGATTGCATGGAGCCTGCCAAAAGATGTCAGCATCAATTTCATGCCAACTACATCCATCAACCTCTAGAGCCTCTTCATCCAACTATAACTTCATGGCCTTTTGATGCATGAGGCCTTGACATTGTTGGACCGCTTCCAAAGTCATCAAAGGGACAAATGTACATATGGGCCGTTACAGACTACTTCTCTAGATGGGTTGAAGCTGTTCCACTCAAGGAGGTGAAAAAGGAAACTATTGTCGATTTTATCAAGTCATATATAATTTTTAGGTATGGCATACCAAGATACATAATCACTGATAATGGAATGCCATTTGACAACAAGCTTGTGAAGACTCTATGCGAGAACTTCAATTTCAAGCAACATAAGTCTTCAATGCATAATGCACCTGCCAACGACCTTGCTGAAGATTTTAACAAGACGCTTGGTAACCTTTTGAAGAAAGTTGTTGCAAAGAACAAGAGAGACTGGCATGAGAAAATTGGTGAAGCTTTGTGGGCATACCGGACAACCTTAAGAACTACTACACAAGCAACTCCTTACTCTTTGGTATATGGCGTAGAAGCAGTCCTGCCGTTGGAGCAACAAATTCCATCATTGCGGATATCAATACAAGAAGGTTTCACGTCCGAAGAGAATGCTCAATTTCGCCTAGCAGAGTTAGAGGCACTAGATGAGAAAAGATTGGAAGCACAACAAAAATTGGAGTGCTATCAAGCTCGACTAGCTAGAGCCTTCAACAAGAAAGTGCGGTCACAATCATTCCAAGTGGGAGACTTAGTCCTAGCTGTTCGACAACCTATAATCCTCAACAAACGCATATGCAACAAGTTTACCTCAAAATGGGATGGGCCATATGTTGTAAAGGAAGCCTATTCAAGTGGCGCATACAAAATTGTCGATAAGGATGGTTTCAGAGTTGGTCTAATCAATGGAAAATTTCTAAAGCAGTACTTCCCATGAAAGTCATGACGCTCCTTGATGTATGAGCCTAAACTGTACGTTGCTACACTCCTGGCCCACATGAGTCTAAATTGTGTACGACCAAAAAAAAAGAAAAAAAAAAGAAAAATAAGTTCGCTAGGTTGAAAACCTCGCGAGAGGCGGCCTAGGCAAAAATTAGGACATAAAAAAAAACTCATCCCTTTGAACTAGGTTATGACTTGATCCTCTTCACCGAGGTACGTAGGCAGCTTAAACTTTCATTCTAAGTTCAGTCGCATGAGTTTTAAAAAAATAAAAGTTTGGCGTCATCGGATCATTACATTAATTCTTCCAAGTGTAGAGGCACATATCTATGAGGAAAAGAAGACGATTTGCGTTGAAATATAAAAGATGTTTTATTGCTTCAATAGTACAAAGGTTGATACATTAAAAAATATAGAGACAAAAGGAACTAGACATTTTTTCTATACAAAAGCCTAAATCATGAAGATGATTATAAACTAGGCTTTGTTGCTGACGCATCTTAAATGCTTTTCTGTATGACGTCTCCACATTTGATGTCATTCCCGATGTATGTCTCTCGCGTTCAGTAATTGTGATGATCTCTAGACCACATATCTTGTTGTTAGGCCTCGAGCATGATAGTTTGCTTCTCTTGTGCAAGTGTTGGTTGAAGGTCCCATATATGAGAAGTCGTCTCTCTTGAAAAAACCTTTGATCAACGTGGGAGCCGCCATTAATGAACTTCAAGACTATCAACAAATCAAGTGCAACAGTTGTTGAAGGGTTTGACTCCGCATCTTGTATTATACCTCAGCCTGACATCTGGACCCTTTAAGCTTCTTCGCGACTCTGCAAAAGGAATAAACAAGAGATAAGATTTGTGAAGCATGGTACTTGAAGTTACTATATGCAAGAATGTAGAGTCAATCTCAAAATAGGAAAACTCAGAGAGAATGGAGCCTTGATCTTCGGCATGGTTATATTTATTCACATCTAAATGTCATAGAATCAAGCCATTTATAGTCCAGACACTCGTAGCCCAAGCTAGGAATTTTTCCGCAGGAGTGCGCAAAGTTTGAAAGTGAGCTCAACGGACATCTCGATCAAATTCGAAAAGCCACTGCAATTCATCTAAAGTCTGTTCTACCTCTAACTTTTTACATGTTGTAGTTGTGCATATACCTAGTGTCAAACAACACAAAACGTTTGTGATTTGGAGGCTCCTAGCTCAAAATATGATTTTATTTCCGGCGGAACTATACGAATCTGAAAGTTTAACTGCTGCTAGGTGGACTTTGAGAATTTTCTGTTTCCAGATCAAAACGAGTTATTCCATGAAATTAATATGTGTTACAGGTCTCTGAGTTTACTTTCTAACGGTACAAACGAATCGCAATTTGGAGATTCGTAGCTCGAGATATGAATTGTTTGACGAAAGTGCACAAAGCTGAAAAGCAGCAAGGCAGACATCAGGAGCGACTTCAAAGTAATATCGCGACCAATCTAAAAGGAGTTCTACCACGATATTTCCAGGTGTTGTAGCTATCGAAGTTATCTTTCCTATGGTGTAGACTTTTCGGGATTCCGACACCCGTAGCTTGAGATATGAAGTTTTCTACAAAAGTGCGCAAAGCTGGATCGCAAGTGCGGCTGACGTTAGGAGCAATTTCAAACTACTGTTGCGGGAATCCGAAAGGATTTCGTCCATGATATCTTCAAGTGTAATAGAAATTGTAGTGCTCTTTCCAACATCACAGATGGCTTGCGATTCCGACACTTGTAGATCGAGATATGAATTTTTTCCACGAGTGCGCACAAAGGTGAATAGCGAGTGTGACAGACAGTGGGTCAATTTCAAAATATTGTTGCGGCTAATCTGCTAGGAATCCTTCCATGATATTTTGGGGATTTCCTTATTTCCAAGTCTTCTTTCCAGTGGCACAAATGGCTAGCAATTTGGACATTCCTAGCTTGAGATATGTGCGTTCCAATGATAGCATGCAGTGCTGTGAAGCCGAAATCACAGACTTGTGCATCTTCTTCAAAAGTTCATTCCGACTTGTCCTAATGTAATTTGGCCCTAAATTTTGGATATGTCACTGTGGTTCGAGTTGTGATTCTGCAGAACCAAGCAGATTGTAGTTTGGATGATTTTTTCAATGCGAGCATGAAATGCTATGAAGTCAAAGCAGCGGAGATGCGCCAAGTGCTTGCTCGAAGTTGGAAAGGCCTACTGCAGTTGTCTTCCTCGCCAGCCTGCAACAATGTGATGTGGTACATGTCGCACTCGCCACTGATGAAGTATGGTCTCTCCGAGCCTCCAAGAGTAGGGATTTCATTGCCGAGGTTGAAAGAACACTTCATGTGTCTCTCTCGCCAAGCCGCAACGAAGAGACGAGTGATTCGCTCGCAATGCATCTTCCTAGGGACATCAAAATCGCTGGAAACTCTCCCAAAATCCTGCAAAAGAAAATATTTTGGGAGTCCTTGGTGCCATCACATCCTTGTAAACCTGCAAAATAAAAAAGGAGGAGAAGGATGCGGTAGTACTAACCACCCTTCGTCGGAAAATTACACTGTATATATAGTTAAAATATTAGGTTTTAGAGGTATATAATATATATTGAACATTCTTTGTCAAAAAAATTTTCCACTTATTTCAAGTTTGAACACCCTTGAAGAAATTTCTGGCTTCACCACTGGCTCTGGTTGATCTCTATTGAGTTTGAGGGCTGCTCTAGCGTCGTACATCCCTGCTACGGTGTTGTCTCTCAATGCTTCGTCGTTATTGAAAAAATCAGTTACTAGTGATATCAAGCTTATCGTGATTGAGCATGTGTCCGTAAGACCCGCTAATCTAAAGCTCAGGACTCCTTTGTGATCAATGCAATTGCAACATTTCTCTGTAATCAATGTGTTGCGGGCTCGTCCATGGCTCTGAGTAATATGCTGTTGTTTAGTAGGAAAATCTACAAGGAAATAAATAACAGAATAGTACGTTAGGGGCAGTAAGGCGCAGGAAGCATAAGGAAGCAACGAAAGATGTCAAATAATTTGACAGATATTTAGCCAGATATTTCGAGAAATGCAGGTTTCTTGCGTGTTTACACCAAACTATATTAACTCACCATAGTTAATTAATTTAATTAGATGAGAATGCATATAATTTACTATGATTAAATGATTGAAGTCATATGCAAGACACATATCATGTATCTATTGGTTTGGTGTAAACACCCGGTGAGAATAAGTTTTTACGGCTCGGAAGTCATGATGATCCTTTTCTGTTCATGTGTTTTAAGGGTCAACTCCTGTCTATTTATAGAGTTAAAAGGACGATTGAAGCAATTGAATTTTAGATGGACTCAAATTACCATCTTGCTAAGTTTACTACTCTCACAATTCTAAGTGCAAGAGGAAGCGGTAATCAATTTCTACATGGACTTTGTATCTAAAGATTATATTCTTCTTATTCAAAGGGTTGTTTTATTTAAGCAAAATTTTGTTCAAGTTAACTGTGTATTTTTTCTTTTACGTGGATTTGGAATTCTTAGCTTAGGTCATGTAACGTCTTTTCACACAAAAAAAGGTTACTGCTTATCTAAGTGCTCAAATACTTCAGATGAAAAGATGTGGTGTAATTATTGTCACAAGTACTTCAAGCCTCGTCTAAGGTTCAACGAGTCAACGCTTTGACAATCTTGAAGTATGGGACATTTGTAGACATATCAAATTTATTGGGTCTAATTCATACAAAATTTGAATTAAATTCAATTGGATTAAATAATTAATTTGGACTTTACAAATTAAATTAGTCTGTTTTATCAATTTCAAGCCCAAGATCCATTTCATTTTAAGCCCAGGCTCATGCCATGTGTCAAGTGACATGACATGTCCAGTCAACTCAAAGCCAACAAGATGACACAACGTGTGAAATGATGTGGCTATCCTAGTCTAAAACAGTGACCAATCAAGAGTTGTCAAGTGTCAAAAATGACATGTCTTGGCCAATCACAAGCAAGCTTATCACATAGCTTATATGATAAGTTTGATGACTCACATGAACCAATTAGAATCAAGCAAGAGAGTTCATATGTAGCTGGACTGTCCATCCTTTACCATTATAAATAGAGGGGTTACATAACTCTCTAGTGGACATTCAGAGTTGGAGGAGAGCATTCCGCAATTGGTGAAGGCATCCGCAAATAGAGATCAATCATCAAGTGCAAAGTTCTTCTACAAAGGAGTGGTCAACGGAGTTCTTCCCGGAGATCAAACCGAAACAACAAAGTACTGCTCGACGTTCTTGGCGATTAAATACGTCACAAGGAGGTTTGCATCGTCTTACATTCGAGAAAGACGCTTCTCAAGCCCTCGAATCACGGAAAATTTCATAGAGGAGAATCAAGGGAACAAATAGAATTGTACCCGCATTATTTTATCAATAAAATCTCTTTTTCTTAATATTATTTTGGCAGAATGGCCTAAATGGCACTTATACCTGTCCCACTTTGTCATGTCGGTCCCCAAACTTAACAATTTGTCATCCAAACACTTTAACTTGATCAAAGCCTATTATTTAAACCCCTCTGACCATTGACCAAACACATGTGACAAAATAATGATTGAGTTGGACAAAGTGAGTGTAATTCATGCGGATAATGAGGATGAATATGAACATTTTGAACCAGAAATAATTAAAATAAGAATTAATAATAATTGTAGCAAAAATCTGAGGCTGTGGTGATAATTTTTTCTTCAGCAACCGATGTTTGCAGTCGTGGCAATATCTCTAATCTCTTGCCTTGACTTCAATGTTATAGATCCAAGCCGCCCCCACCTTTTTTAAATAGCTCACCAACCTATTTTCTAACCAGTATTTTCTCTACTTTATTCTACAACAACAACACCAACAACAACCCAGTATAATTCCACAAGTGGGGTCTGGGGAGGGTAATATGTACGCAGACCTTACCCCTACCCCGAAAGGTAGAGAGGCTGTTTCCAGGAGACCCTCGGCTCAAATTTTGGCTGTTTCTCTACTTTATTCTATTTTTCCAATATGCAAATTTTGGCTTACACATAGTGTGTGGATGCTGACCAATTTCCAAATGTGCCTCTCTGGCCACTTACAGGCTCTTTTCCTCCATTTTCAAAAGAACAAGGAGTCGTAAATCTGCAGTTGTGTTCTTTCCTTACTATTTTATTTTGTATTTAGTGAAAAAAGGATTATACTGGGGCACATAAATCTACCAACATGACAAAAAGACAAATTAAATTATATAATTACTGCCCTTCTCTATTTTGCCATTGATTTCTTAGATTTGAGCTCCTCTCCATTCCGCCATTGATTTTCCTCGAGCCGAGCCCCTCTCTGTTCCGTCATTGATTTTCCTCCATTTTCAAAAAAAAAAACTAGTAGCCCGGTAAAAGCAGAAGCAGACAGGTTTTAAGTGGGCTTTGGACATAAAAATTCCGGCAAAGATGACGAAGAAGAGAGGAGAGACATAAGTGGTTCATACTTTCCAAGCCCTAACTAAGCAGATAAGTGTAAAATGAGGGGAAATTTTGGGTTTGGGGGGATAATAATTATTTCTTGTTTTATTTTCCTATGTGGCCATAATAAATGACTTGGAGCCTACGTGGTTTAATTTTCTTGACGTGGCGTCCTACGTGTAAGAGATTGTATTATGCGCACAGACGGCCTTGTGTCATATTGTAGGAGTGTAAGTGTTCAATTGGCAAATTATTAAGTTTGGGGACCGGCATGACAAAGTGGGACAAGTATAGGTGCCATTTAGGCCATTATCCCTATTATTTTTGTTGCAGTTTATTTTCCATACTACGAAATTTGTTGCGAACACCCTTTTGCTGAAAGTTTGGACATAAATCTTTGCCAATTTAAGCGTTATATCGCTAGTAAAATAATAGAATCTACGAAACAAGCAATAATTATAAAATTCTTCCATCAATCTTGAAATAATTTATTTTTTCTAATAGCTTTAAAATATGTGCATTAGAGTTTAAATTTTTTTATATTAAGTTATGAATTTATTAATAATATATTAGCTTTCTTTAATATTTATTTAGTAAAATATGCATATATTTTAAGATTAAATTTGAATAATTTTTTGTATCTTTTACACGTAACATTAAAAAGGAGAAAAAAAAATTTCAGCTGAAAAATATTTAGATGTCAAATATTGTTATAAGTGTATAACAACTATTTACTATAAAAGCTAAACAATATCGAAATAAATAGTATTATGATATAGCGGCTTGACTGTACTATACTTTAATTTCAAATATATAGCGCGAGGCATTTATTTTTCTTTTAGCACCATTAAAGAAAAGTGTCAAATATGATTTTCACTTGTCCATCATGTGACATTAGTTCTCTCTTGCCGTGATCTTAATTTTCATTATAATAAGGTAAGCATCCAGCTCTTGATCCAGAGCTACTATTTCAAGAATCAACTAAGCTCAGGAAGTTAGGTTAAATTTAAAAAAAAAAATTCTCTTTCCTCCTTCTCTCTCCCACCACATCCACCCATTTTTTCTTCACTGGAATCCCCATTATAGCTTCACTAACGGCTTGTTTGTATGATTGTTACATGCGGTATTGTATCCTATTGTTACTTTAAATACTTGTAGGCATATAAATTTTATTAAAATTAAATTCATAAAATTATTTGGACTATATTTTTAATTCAAGATATATTGGTCCAAATAAATATTATGGGTTAATATATAAATAAATTAATTATATAAGTCCAATATATATGAATTAAATAAATGAGTCTTAATCCATTGGGCTAACCCATTTAATTGGGCTAAAGTGATGATCACACTTTATCAAACCCAAGATGTCATCTTCCTAGAGACCCAGTTTGGTGCCACATGTCAAATGACGTGGCGCGCCAAGTCAAACGAAAGAGCCAATAGGATCATGTCACGTGTCAAAATGACTCAAGTTCAAGAACGAAGAACAATTCAAGTATTCAAGATCAAGAACAAAGTCAAATCAAATACAAGGCGTTCAAGATCAAGACTACTTCTTCATGATAAAATTCGTGACAACAATAAAAGTGTTCGCGACGGATAAATCAAATTAAAATTCAAGATCAAGCTCAAAGGCCCTTGAATTTATTTATTATTGAAAAGAAGAATTAGAGGATTCATAGAGATTGTACACTCAAATATTTGAAATAAAATACTACGATTGTTGCAATATTTTTCGGTCTTGATTTTATTTTCTCGACATAATTTATTGTCTACAAATTCTGGCACGCCCAGTGGGACCATCTCTGCCCTTCATCTCTTCCCCCTGCAAATCAAAAACTTTAGGTTTCAAGATTATCTGTTGTGATGGGTCGGGTACTTCAAGTCTCGTCTTCAAGTTTCAGCAAGCCTGCATCTCGACAAACCTTGAAGTATGGGGCATTTGTTGACACTAAAATTTTAACAGATCAAGATAAATCCTAAATTCAAAACAACTCTTGAAATATTAGGAGTCTATTAGGGTTACTTGGTGGCTACTCCACCCAAACCCTAATTCATGCATATAAATAAGGTTACATATGTCCTTCAAAGACCATCTCAATAATTCCATAAACTCTCGGAATATGCACAAAGAGATCAAATATGAGATCTCCGAAATTCCATGACACTCTAGGAATATTCATTAAGAGATCAAAGACATGTCAAATATGTCTTGCTCAAATTTCTAGCAACATTCAAGATCCAAATGGAGTGCCGCTACATGCTTCTTGATCATCAAATACATCAAGGAGATACATATCACTCTACGTTCGAGAAATACACCACTAAGGCCCTCGAATCACGTAGAATAAATCAGAGGGAAGAATCAAGGGATAAACAGAGTGTAACCTGCAATGTTTATCAATAAAATCCTTTTTTCTTTATAGTTGTTTTGTGATTGCAGTTTTATTTTTCTGCCCAAAGTTATTGCAAACAATACTATATTTATTTTGATTGTTACTTAAATTTTATTATATCAAATCGTTAAATTTGTCATTATGTAACGACGAAAAGTGCCACTTTATGGAATGACTGAATTGGTATGGTTGCATCGTTACCTTATTTTTCCTCTCATCTTACCCTTCCATATTATTAAATAATATTATTTTATCCTTTACCCTACATTTTATATAATAATTCTACCTCATACCTTACTTTTTTTTTAATAATATTGTAAGTTTATTCTTCATATTGTTGGTACATGACATCATGAAACGACGAAAAATACAATTATCTAAATATTGTATACATCAAAATGATACAGTAATACAATACAATAATATACGATATATTATGAAACAATACCTAACAACCATCTAAACAAGCTGTAAGCTAACAATTATTTATTACTCTTTATTGCAATCTCTAATATTTTAAGCTCCTGAATTAATTTTTTTCTGGTCAATTAAAAAATTATTTAACCAAATATAACAACATGCACAACTAAACTCTTTTGAACTTAAGAGTTAGTTCTAAAAAAAATAAAACGATGAACTCGACAAAATTGGTATTTGCTTAGGTATCAGTAGTTTACCTATATACCTGAATGAAAATCTATTTCATCCTCTGCTTACTTTGTTGTTGTTCTTTTAGCTTGAAACCTGCGTGCATTCCTTTTAGCCCAAATGTGATAAAGTTGTGGCTGCAAAAAGAAATATTAGGATACTTGCTCTTGGTCTATGGTTAGAAGTACGGGTGTACGTCGAGTTGGTTCGGATTTTACAATTATCAAACCAAACCAATTGTGTTGGGTTATTAAATCTAAAGACCAAACTAAACCAATAAAACTCGGGTTTTTCACTCTCGGTTTTTCTCGGGTTTTCTCGGATTTTCGGGTTATTCGGATTTTTTCGGGTTTTTTTTCTGGTAAAATCTTCGTAGAACAAAACATATAAATTGTGCTCAAAATATTTCTTTAGTCCTAGTAAGATACAACTATATAAAGTATTTTCCAAGAAAATAATACAAAATATGAAATATGTCACGACATTATCCTAAAATATTCAACAATAAAATTATGTAATATAAATATTGCTAATTAAAAAGTCATAATAAAAATAAATATAATCTAAAAGTACTAAGTCATGCTAAAATAAGTAGACTAATAAGGGAGTATTAATTACATGACTAAACGCTAAAGAAAAAATAAAAATAGGTTATGCATTTTATCTAAATTAATACAAAACAAAAAATAGATATTCAATACATTCTCGTTAATAGTATTGAATTGAATGTCTTTTATTAGCATTAATATTGATTTGATTTTGGTTTGGGCTTTGTTAGCACTATTTAATTTACTAATGTTAATGGCTATAAAACTTATTGGAACATTCAAAAGTTCTAGGTCCAATCTTGAAATAATACCTCAAAAGATAAAATTATGAATTCTTTTAAGAAATATTTATAAATTACATCACAATAAGTATATTTATATATTAAATATATCTAAAATTTCTATATATATAATGTCGGGTTGGTTTGGTTTCGGTTTGACTTTCTTTAGTTAAAACCAAACCAAACCAATTATGGTCGGGTTTTTTTTTCAACACCAAACCAAATCAAATCAAACTATAGTCGGATTTTTTTTCTCGGTTTGACTCGGATTATCGGATTGGTGCGATTTATCGGTTTCCTTTGTACACCCCTAGTTAGAAGTTCTTGTGATCGTTACTGAGTTGAAACAAAAATAAGAAAAAATGTTAGAAGAATAAAGAAATATATAAAATAGTAAAGAATCAGAAATATTCCGAGTCCACAATTTTCTTGTGCTTCCCTTAAGGAATTTTAACCCCCTCACACGTTGCCAAGGTAATGGATTAAATCCTCCCAGGATAAAACGGAATAAACCTTCCTGCAACAGTGGCAATACAAACTGCAGGATACCAACGAACTCAAAGAACGGAGCAAAAATACACTTACGAATTTGAGGGAGAGAGACTGCGAATTAGGATGCAGTATATTCAGAAAGAAAGAACTTCTAGAGTGTTTTTTGTATGAGGAAGATGCAGCCTTGCCTCAGAATTTATAGGCAAATATCAGAAGAGGTGTCTGGAAAGGTGCCTTTTCAGAAAATATGCGGCCTTCCGCGGTTCTACCGCGATCGCGGCCAGAGAGCCTCTCTGAATCTGACTGCCGCGATTCTACCGCGGTCGCGGAAGAACCGCGGCCAGCGAGGCCCTCTGAACGTTCAGCAGTGATTTGACATTTAATTAATTATTAAATAATTAAATAAATTTTGTCCAAAAATAATCTTATCGATCATTTGACAAATCCAAATCCAAATCCAAAGCCGAAGCCGAAGCCGAAGCCGAAGCCGAAGCCGAAGCCGAAGCCGAAGCTGAAGCCGAGCCGAGCGAGCGACGACGACGGCGCGAGGGTTCATTCTCTTCAACTCTTTTTAAGATCTTTAAGAAGTGAATCTATATATAAGTACATAAATGTGATTGTCCCTCACCAATGAGGGACAAAATGCAAGATAAAAGTTCACTTCTTCAAATTTTCATTTTCCCTCCATTTTATTTCCCTCCATTTCCAATTCACACTTCTTCTCTTTTAAAGCCCAATGGCTTAAAGTCCAACAATCCCCCACATGAATGGGAATGGTTGTATCAAGAAAGATCATAGATGAAAGCTATGTGATTTTGCAAGTAAGGATTAATTGCATCTGGATAAGTAGGTTTCCCTTTGAACTTTCCGTAGTGAACATATGTCGGATATACTCGGTCAATCGATAGATTTGATATCTTTGAATCATCGAACTTTAGTGTATACCTAGACAGTCATATGTCACACAACCAACCCTTAACCGTCTTTTGGTTCTCATTGTTGTGTTCGTTTTAGCCATGAACACCGCCTGGTTTCATAAGTGCATAGAGAATTGGCCTTACAGAATTCTCATTGAAGCAACTTCTACTTCACACTTACATAGGTGATTCCTAAACGTGTAATCCTTTAGATTGACACTATTTGATAAATACCTCATCAAACTTAGGTAATCATTAAAGAACGTATAAAGTTCTATCCTTGTTACTGAACATTGTCTTTATCACGAGAATGGACCAAAGTTTTTATTTTGACAATGTTGAACCGGTCAATCATAACTTTGTTTGAGCTCCTTGAACCTAGATCTCGGAACAACCAAAATTCTAGGTAGAGTTACCGCCATGTTGACTTGTCTTCGGCCATAGTCCCATTCCCTTAGATGATTTCTCAAATCCCTCTCTAGTTAAGCCTTTTGTAAGTGGATCCGCAACATTATCCTTTGATCTTACATAATCAATAGTGATAATTCCACTAGAAAGTAGTTGTCTAACGGTATTATGTCTTCGTCGTATATGACGAGACTTTCCGTTATACATAACGCTCCCTGCCCGTCCTATTGCAGCCTCACTATCGCAATGTATGCAAATAGGAGCCAAAGGTTTTGGCCAGAACGGAATGTCTTCTAAAAAATTCCGAAGCCATTCAGCTTCTTCACCGGCTTTATCCAATGCTATAAACTCTGATTCCATTGTAGAGCGAGCGATACATGTCTGTTTGGAAGACTTCCAAGATACTGCTCCTCCACCAACAGTAAACACATATCCACTTGTGGACTTTGTTTCTGATGAGCCGGTTATCCAATTAGCATCACTATATCCTTCAATAACCGCAGGATATTTATTGTAGTGCAAAGCGTAGTCTTGGGTATACTCCAAATATCCCAGAACTCGTTTCATAGCCACCCAGTGATGCTTGTTGGGATTACTTGTGAATCGACTAAGTTTACTTATTGCACAAGCTATATCGGGTCGTGTACAGTTCATGATGTACATTAGACTTCCCAACACACGAGCATACTCCAATTGAGACGTACTTTCGCCTTTATTCTTCATAAGATGATGGTTTAAGTCAATTGGAGTCCTTGCACTTCTAAATTCCAAGTGTTTGAATTTTTCAAGTACCATTTTCACGTAATGTGATTGAGACAAAGCTAGACCTTGAGGAGTCCTCTGGATTTTAATTCCTAGAATTACATCGGCAACTCCTAAGTCTTTCATATCAAACTTACTAGCAAGCATACGCTTAGTAGCTTGAATGTCGGCAATGTCTTTGCTCATTATTAGCATATCATCAACATATAAGCAAACAATGACTATATGATTTGGAACGTTCTTAATGTAAACACATTTATCACATTCATTAATCTTAAAACCATTTGACAACATTGTTTGGTCAAATTTCACATGCCATTGCTTGGGTGCTTGTTTTAGTCCATAAAGAGACTTAACAAGTCTACACACCTTTTTTTCTTTTCCCGGAACCACAAACCCCTTCAGGTTGGTTCATGTAAATTTCTTCCTCAAGATCACCATTTAAGAAGGCTGTTTTTACATCCATTTGATGGATTTGAAGACCATACAAGGCGGCTAACGCTATTAGCATCCGAATAGATGTAATTCTTGTTACCGGCGAGTATGTGTCAAAATAGTCAAGACCTTCTCGTTGTCTAAATCCTTTGACAACAAGTCTTGCCTTGTATTTGTCAATAGTACCATCGTCCTTCATTTTCTTCTTGAAAATCCATTTAGAACCCAACGTTTTGTTACCTGGAGGAAGATCAACCAATTCCCAGGTATGGTTGCTCAATATGGATTCTATTTCACTATTGACAGCTTCTTTCCAATATTGTGCTTCTGAGGAAGACATTGCTTCCTTGAAGGTACGAGGCTCATTTTCTAACAGAAAAGTCAGAAAATCTGGACCGAATGAAGTAGATATCCTTTGACGTTTACTTCTTCTTGGATTTTCTTCATTAGGCATACCATCTGTTATTTCCTCCCGAGGTCGTTTTGACTTTTGGCAGGTCACTTCACTTTCCTTTTTATACGGATAAATAGTTTCAAAGAATTCAGCATTATCTGATTCTATTATCGTATTAATGTGAATCTCAGGATTTTCTGATTTATGAACCAGAAAACGATATGCCTTGCTATTGGTTACATATCCAATAAACACACAATCAACCGTTTTTGGACCTATCTTAACCCTTTTAGGTTTAGGAACTTGTACCTTAGCTAAACACCCCCACACTTTGAAGTATTTCAAGCTAGGCTTCCTTCCTTTCCACTTTTCATAAGGAATGGACTGTGTTTTACTATGAGGTACACGATTGATTATCCGGTTAGCTGTAAGTATAGCTTCCCCCCACAAGTTCGGTGGTAAGCCAGAACTTATTAGCAATGCATTCATCATCTCCTTCAATGTTCGATTCTTCCTCTCCGCAATTCCATTAGATTGTGGAGAGTAAGGGGCAGTTGTTTGGTGAATAATGCCATTTTCCAAACAAATTTCTTCAAAAGGAGATTCATATTCGCCACCCCTATCACTTCTTATCATTTTGATCTTTTTGTTTAGTTGCGTTTCAACTTCACTCTTGTATTGCTTGAAAGCATTAATTGCCTCATCTTTACTATTAAGTAAATAAACATAGCAGTATCTCGTGCTATCGTCAATAAAAGTAATAAAATACTTTTTCCCACCGCGAGATGGTGTTGACTTCATGTCGCAAATATCTGTGTGAATTAAGTCTAAAGGACTTGAATTCCTTTCAACGGACTTATAAGGATGCTTAGCATACTTTGATTCCACACATATTTGACATTTGGAATTAATGCAATCAAATTTTGGCAATACTTCTAGATTTATCATCTTCCGCAATGTTTTGAAGTTTACGTGACCTAAACGCGAATGCCATAAAGTGTTTGACTCAAGTAAGTAAGAAGAAACATTCACTTTATTGATAGGAACTGCTATTACATTTAGCTTAAAAAGGCCCTCATTTAGGTAACCTTTTCCTACATATACATCGTTCTTACTAAGTACAACACTATTAGAAACAAAAATACATTTGAATCCATTCTTGACAAGAAGTGAGGTAGACACAAGATTCTTGCGAATTTCTGGAACATGGAGGACTTGATTTAGAGTCACTATTTTTCCCGACGTCATCTTCAACGCAATCTTGCCAACTCCTTCAATTTTGGCCGTAGATGAATTTCCCATGAAGATTGTCTCGTCGGGTCCTGCGGGGGCATAAGAAGAAAATAACTCCTTGTTAGCACAAACATGGCGAGTGGCTCCAGAATCTATCCACCATTCTTTTGGATTTCCTACCAAATTGCATTCAGACAACATGACACATAAGTCCTCCATTTCATCTTCAACCATGTTAGCTTGATTCTTTTTCTTCTTATCATTCTTGGGCGCACGACAATCCACGGCCTTATGCCCAGATCTTCCACAGTTGTGGCAATTACCCTTGAACTTTTTCCTGCTTGGGTAATTCTTTGGTCCGGAAGCCTTCTTCCTCTTCTTATTTTGTGGCGCCTCCTCAACAACGTTTGCCCCCATTATTGTCGAGTTTCCACGTGACTTCTTTTTAGCATTTTTGTTGTCTTCTTCTATCCTCAGACGAACAATCAAGTCTTCTAGTGTCATCTCCTTCCGCTTGTGTTTAAGATAGTTCTTAAAATCCTTCCACAACGGAGGTAACTTTTCAATGAAAGCAGCGACTTGAAAGGCCTCATTTATGACCATACCTTCAATAACAAATTCATAATTAATAATAAGATAAATCTTATTAATAAAATTATTGATTCGGGTCATACCTTCAGCAAGGAGGTCATGCACAATGACTTGTAATTCTTGGACTTGAGTTATGACGGACCTAGTGTCAATCATCTTGAAATCCAAAAACCTTGCAGCCACGAATTCTTAAGTCCGGCATCCTCAGTCTTGTACTTCTTCTCAAGTGCATTCCATAATGCTTTTGAAGTTTCCATGACACTATAGACATTGTACAAGCCGTCTTCCAAACAACTCAATATGTAGTTTTTGCACAAGAAATCAGAATGTTTCCATGCTTCAGTTACAACAAGTCGTTCATCATCCGGAGTATTTTTAGCCATGACCGGAGGATCCTCCTTGATGAAACGTTGCAAACTCAACGTAGTAAGATAGAAGAGCATCTTCATTTGCCAACGTTTGAAGTCAATACCGGAAAACTTTCCGGGTTTTTCTGCCGGTGCCATAGCATGAGCAGGAGTAGAACGGCTTGTAACAGCAGCAACCGTTCCCGCAACACTTCCATTAGTTTGGTTTTCATTCGTCATATTTCTGTAAAGTTGAAAACAATACAGAACTTGTTAATCAGTGAAGTTTTTGATATCTTCAAACTGAATACCAAACCAACCATACAACACGTAACAATGGTGAAGTTTTTATATACTTCAAACCCGTACGTTTATTATTCCGGCAAAGTTTTTATGTACTTTAAACCGGACAGAAACAATTATAGGAGTAGAAAGCAACAAGGCTTTAGTCTCCAACAAAGTATAAAGAAAACAGTTTAATAATCAACACAGAAATGTTAGTAAATTAAAATTCCTTAAGCTTGTGATCGTTACTGAGTTGAAACAAAAATCAGAAAAAATGTTAGAAGAATAAAGAAATATATAAAATAGTAAAGAATCAGAAATATTCCGAGTCCACAATTTTCTTGTGCGTCCTTAAGGAATTTTAACCCCCTCACACGTTGCCAAGGTAATGGATTAAATCCTCCCAGGATAAAACGGAATAAACCTTCCTGCAACAGTGGCAATACAAACTGCAGGATACCAACGAACTCAAAGAACGGAGCAAAATCACACTTACGAATTTGAGAGAGAGAGACTGCGAATTAGGATGCAGTATATTCAGAAAGAAAGAACTTCTAGAGTGTTTTTCGTATGTGGAAGATGCAGCCTTGCCTCAGAATTTATGCCGAAGCCGAAGCCGAAGCCGAGCCGAGCGAGCGACGACGACGGCGCGAGGGTTCATTCTCTTCAACTCCTTTTAAGAGCTTTAAGAAGTGAATCTATATATAAGCACATAAATGTGATTGTCCCTCACCAATGAGGGACAAAGTGCAAGACAAAAGTTCACTTCTTCAAATTTTCATTTTCCCTCCATTTTATTTCCCTCCATTTCCAATTCACACTTCTTCTCTTTTAAAGCCCAATGGCTTAAAGTCCAACAGTTCTCTTGGGATACCCAATGCACCTTCTTTTCCTAGCAACCAATGTTCCTTATTTCTCCTAGCTAATTCAACACAGAACTCCATATGTGTCTTGAGAAGGAACAAGTGAAAAATAGATGTGTCATTATTTTCTCAGTGTCCCAGGTTGCACAGGACATATCTCTTCGGTACTTGTAGGCCATCTATTGCCAATGACTAGGAGTGGCAAACGGATGGTCGGATCAGATATGATTCGGTCAAAACGGGTAATGAAAACGGATAAATTGGACGACCCGATCCATATTTAATACAGATGAAAACAGGTTAACCAACGTAACCATATTATCTATGACTTCTTGAATATGATCACTTTTGGGAGAATTCCTAGTCTCCCAAATTTGAGGAACCTCAATTTGAGGTTTTACAAATATGAAAGTTAAACACATTAGTTATCCATTGGTTCTTATCCATATTTGACCCATTGTTAAAAAGTTCATTATCCAACACATTTTTAATGGATAATATGAGTGAATAACTGTTTTTTTAAATTCATTTTGCCACCGCTAAACCCGAACTAGAGGACATATATGCTATGTAGTTGTTGTAACTTTAGATTTTAAAGATGAATGTCTCGACGGAGAAAATATGTTTATAATTTTGTATTTCTTGTCGTGTCCAATCGTTTATTTTAATTTTTTGTTGGTTTGATCATATTGATGTTCGGCAAAAAATGTATATATTTACTCATTGTTATCTCATATTCTAGTACTTTTAATCGTCATTTGAGTATTAGTTATATTATTTTATGCTTAATATTATATTTTAACTGTATAAAAATAAAGCGGTGTGAAAATCAAGAGATTTAGAGCAAAATTAAATAAAATGCGAAAGAAAAAAATAATATAAGGAGGGGGACACCATTTGGTGTTTGTCCCCCGAGTGGAGGACAAGAAAAAGGAAACATGACAGCATATAATTGCTGAATAAACGCAGCAAAGGAATTCAAAAGGCAAAACGTTACTGCCTTCAGCGCCGGGACCAGCACTTGGCGCTGGCCTGGACGCTGTGTTGCGCGGGTTTTTTTAATTTGTCTGGGATAAGGTTATTTTGGTCCTATATGGTCCCAATTCGTATAAAAGGGGTCTTAAACTTAATTTGGAGTATATCTAACATAATTTGAAGGAGAATTCGCGTGGGGAACACACACCACGCTTGAAGGAGGCTTCTAACTAGTTTTTCTTCTCTTCTCTTCCTTTAATTTCATAGTTTCTTAGTTCTAGAGTTTTGGGTGCTACATGAACGTTGTGGTTTGAAGCTAGAATTATTTTTATTATTTTATCATATTGATTTATTTATTCAATCTTGCGCTTAATTATTTGATTGTTTGATCACCAATTGAATACTATCTACGAATCTAGGATTGAACTCGGGAGAGGAAATTCTAGATTGCATATAAGATTGAGTAGAGCAAGATCTTAACTCTTAGGGAGGGCGGATTTGCGGTTAGGATAGGAATATACCTAATCGCCTTGATTGGTTACTATACAGGAATTATCAATGCGTTCTTATTAATTCTAATTCCATAGGAATATAGGCGTTAGATTAGCTTGAATAAGCGAGTTATACTCGGGAGAAGGCTACGAGCACTATTAACCCCGTCAACCAATAAGTCAGATAAATTAATTACATTATTTAAGTGAAAAACTCAACGAGATTGTTAGCTAACCCACAGCTCTAGAATATTCACTCACATTGAATTCATCTCTAAAATTTTGCCAACTTGTTTCGTTAATTTCTTAATTTATTGCTCTAGATTAATTTTAGTTAAATATTCATACGTTAGGATTCACTTGAATAGATTAATTGTTTGGTTTAATTTAGTTGATAGTTAATCACAAGTCCCTGTGGGTACGATATCTGGACTTACAATCCTATATTATTTATCAACCACGTATACTTGCGTGTGCATTTGGGAGCAATAAGTTTTTGGTGCCGTTGCCGGGGACTTAAAAATTAACTAATCTACTAGATTAGATTTTTACTTTTTGTCTACTCAAGTTTTTTTCTTCTTCTTATTTTTATCTTAGTTTAATATTTACTATCTTTGTTGATATGACATCTTGGAATGAGAATTGGTCGAATATTGATTATTTTTATTATGATGATTCTTGTCCATATTGTGGAGGACCTCACTGGTGGAAAAATTGTCAGAATGTTCCCGGGAGTGTGTTGTGCGCACAATCTCAATCCTTTAAGTGAAATATTTGTAATATATGTGGTGGTCAAGATGGTCATTGGGATGGTTGTCCTAATTCTTATTATCCCTCTCAGAGCTCTTATTATGATGTTTCTAATACTCCCTATGTTCCAAGTTATGTGAACCTGTTTGACTGAGCACAGAGTTTAAGAAAAAATGAAGACTTTTAAAATTTGTGGTCCTAAACAAGTTAAAAAGGGGCCCAGAGAATTTGTGTGGTTATAAAAGCTTCCCATTAAGGGTAGAATTGTAAGTTTAAGCTAAATTGTTTCCAAATTTAGAAATAGTTCATTCTTTTTGGAATGGACCAAAAAGGAAATAGGTTCACATAAACTGGAACGAAGGGAGTAATATTTATGAGTTTGATAGAGGTAATGAAGTGCAGAATATGAAACCTGATGCATATATTAGGGATATTTTGAGGCAAATAGCAGAGCAACAAGATGAACTCAAAAAAGACATAAAAAGAATGAGGGCAGCAATCAAAAGAATGAAGGCCAATATGGAAGAACTAAATGAAGAGAGCGAGTACTAGCAAGATGAAAATTTTGAAGAAGCAGATGTAGTGAGCCAATCTTAGCTAGAGGAACAAGCTAAATTGATAAAATCTCAAGAGTTTATCCGTGATGGTCTCTCAAATATGACAGAACAGCTGATAGACGAACGAACTGAGCTCAGGCAAGAGATATACCAATTTGGCTTAAATATCCATGACCTGCATGATCAATTGAATAAAAATGTTGAGGTGTCTGATGCCCTACAACCAATTTTTGTGGATACTGGCCAGCTTGTGGAGCGGAAAGAGGAACTTCAACTATTCGACCAAAATATTGTTCATGATACCAAGGTTGACGAAGAGTGCAAAATTGAGGATGTCAAAAATAATGCAATTTTGGAGTTGGAGCATATTTGACCTTCATTCTAAACACTTTTCAACATTGTGTTTGGTTAGTGACATGGGAATTGATCCAGCCGAGCATATGGAGGAGTCAATGGATGAGGAACAAAGTGTTTATATTCTGAAATTTGCCACACCAAGGAGACAAAATGACATCCCTCACTTAAACGCCAAGAAGTGCAAGATGCGATATTTATTGCTTGGTTCCTTTATTTTCACACCACCACCTCATGAACGTGACATAAAAATTGATGCAAAATTGGGGGCGCAATTTATATCTTCAAAGTGGAAGGAAAAGTGGTGAAAGTGATGATGTCGTGTCGCGGCGTAAAATAAAGCGCTTGTTGGGAGGCAACCCAATTCTATTTTTTTTCTTTTTGTTTATTTTCATTAGTGTTATTTTAGTGTTTTGTAGGAATAGGAGCATGGAATCAAAGCCTATATGCATGTGAAAAATCGAGCAGGTGGTTGAAACTGAGTGTGAGGTACCCACACAAAAGAATCATACCTGGGAGAAGTCTGAGTATCCCGTGAGCTGCTAATTCTTCGGCCTTTGGCCTACCATGGAGTCTCTTTTACCCTCTTGTTATTTTCAGTATGCATTGAGGACATTGCACAATTTTAAGTGTGGGGTGAGGAGATTGTTTGGGCGATTTCCGTGCGATCCTAGTTTAATTGTAGTACTCTTTCTTAGTATACTAGCTTTTATGTAACAAAAAAAAATCAGAAAATTGGGACTTTTTCTGATGATGGATTTTGTGGACAGCTTTCTTGAGGGATTAAGGTCCAATAAAATAAAAAAATCTAAAATATTTTCTTTTTGTTCTAGTTAGTTTTAGTTAGGTAATAATATCTCTTGGTTTTTCTTTGTGCATCGGTTCTTTTCCAGGGGATATAACTTGAACTGGGTATTTTTTTTTATTTTTAGGATTAGATTTTTTTTAGGAGTAGAAAAAGAGGGAGAGGAAAAAGCTTTATGACTTGTTTGATACTAGCATATTTAGGCCTGAATTTGAGTAGTACTTTCCTCTGAGTGCTTGAGTAATGAATAAAATAGCAAACTTTCGACGCCTAAGCTCAGGGTTGTGACTCTGTATATAGCTTATTTTTATTTTGTCATTCGCTATGACCCTGTCTATCGTAGAGTAGAATTGATCCATCTTGAGTGATACTTATGCCATGTGTGGTGAGGATTTCTTGCATATTCCATGTTATGCATCTTAGTCTAGAACTTGCCATGCATGTTATTGAAGCGAAATAAAAGTGTTGCTCTGTTTAAAAGATGATAATAGGCTTTCTTTGATAAATCTTGTGAATTTTAGCCTTTTCAGATATTATATCACTAGTTAGCCCTTTGAGCCTGTAGCCTTTTGTTTGGAAGTCGTATTTTTGCCTTGATCCCTTTGTTGAATCCCTAGTTATTGCACCCTGCTTCCTTGAGCACTGTTGCTTAGACCGTAATATTAATTGATAAATTTGAAGAATGGGATGGTTAAGTAAAAAATGGTGACTAATGATGGCTGAAATGTGATGAAAAGGCCTTCTTGAAAAGAATGTTACATGAAAAAAATAATTTTGTAAAAAAAAATGAAACGTTCTTGATATGAGGGAAATACTTGTGAACAAATAGATGAAGAGAGGGCTGGAAAATAACGTGAAGAGTAGAAAATAATGGGTGATGAAGTCTAAAAGTGCAAAGTGCTTTGGAAAGAAGTCACTATTATATAATTCTCCTACCCGTCCCTTAGCCAACATTACAATCCGTTAAAGTCCTATTTGATTCTATTCGAGCATACTTAATTAGTAGAGATGTACATAATGGGCAAGCCTATGGTTCTTTGTGCATACATGTGAATTCGTTTGTGAGTGCGAGAGTTGTTCTTTGATGCTAAGTCCTTAAATTATATTCATTCTTCGATTTGAGTGTATGGACTATTTATTCTCTTGAGGGCACTTGTTTCATGATAGATATGTGATGCTATTAGCTTCTTTGATAGAGTAGGTGAGGGAGCTTAAATTTGGTGAGTTAGAGTCCGTCTCTGAGGTTAAGAGGTTAGCAGTTTGTTGTTTGTTTGTGACTTATATATCTTGCACGATGATAAGGAAGTATATATCTTATGGTTTGAGTTACCATAATTGTTAGTATCTACCGAAGTGGTGGTATTTCTAGACTTGATTTATCGAGAGTGATTTTAATGCTTACTCGAGAACGATCAAGAGTCTAAGTGTGGGGTGTTCATGTTCAGCCAAAAATGCATATATTTACCCATTGTTATCTCATATTCTAGTACTTTTAATCGTCATTTGAGTATTAATTATATTATTTTGTGCTTAATATTATATTTTAACTGTGTAAGATAAAGCGGTGTGAAAATCAAAAAATTTAGAGTAAAATTAAATAAAACGCGAAAAAAAATAATATAAGGAGGGGGGACCATTTGGTGTTTGTCCCCCCCAAGTAGAGGACAAGAAAAAGGAAACATGATAGCATACAATTGCTGAAGAAACGCAGCAAAGGAATTCAAAAGGCAAAACGTTACTGCCTTCGGCGCCAGGGCCAGCGCTTGGCCTTGACGCTGTGTCGCGCGGGTTTTTCTAATTCGTATGGGACAAGGTTATTTTGGTCCTATACGGTCCCAATTCATATAAAAGGGGTCCTAAATTTAATTTGAAGCATATTTAGCATACTTTGAAGGAGAATTCACGTGGGAGAACACACACCACGCTTGAAGGAGGTTTTCTAGCTAGTTTTTTTTCTCTTCTTTTCCTTTAATTTCATAGTTTCTTAGTTCTAGAGTTTTGGGTGCTACATGAACGTTGTGGTTTGAAACTTAAATTTTTATTTTATTTTATCATGTTGGTTTATTTATTCAATCTTGTGCTTAATTATTTGATTGTTTGATCACCAATTGAATACTATCTACGAATCTATGATTGAACTCGGGAGAGGGAATTCTAGATTGCATATAAGATTGAGTAGAGCAAGATCTTAACTCTTAGGGAGGGCGGATTTGCGATTAGGATAGGAATATACCTAATCGCCTTGCTGGGTTACTATACAAGAATTATCAATGTGTTCTTATTAATTCTAATTCCATAGGAATATATGCATTAGATTAGCTTGAATAGGCTAGTTGTACTTCGGGAGAAGGTTACGAGCAATATTAACTCAGTCAACCAAAAAATCTGATAAATTAATTAGACTATTTAAGTGAAAAACTCAACGGGATTCTTAGCTAACCCATAGCTCTAGAATATTCACTCACATTGAATTCGTCTCTAAAATTTTGCCAACTTGTTTCGTTAATTTCTTAATTTGTTACTCTAGATTAATTTTAGTTAAATATTCATACGTTAGGATTCGTTTGAATAGATTAATTGTTTGGTTTAATTTAGTTGATAGTTAATCACAACTCTCTGTGAGTACAATATCTGGACTTACAATCCTATATTATTTGTCGATCACGTATACTTGCATGTGCGTTTGGGAGCAACACATATAATATTCGATATTCATTAGGTCGAACAGAAATTCACATCTGGTAGACAGACTAAGGGTAACGCGCTCCCTATAAATAAAATTTTCATTTTATGGATTCAAACATGGAACCTCTAATTAAGAATGATAGAACCACTTAATTATTGGATTTTGTGTTTCCGTTGACATAAGTCACGTCTCCGTTAGCCACCAATCAATGAAGCTTGTTCACGTGGATAAATCTAAGAAGCAGAAAGGTATTAGTACTAATTAGTTTGGTGAATATCAATTTTCATATGCACATTCTTGACTAAAAATTCAAAAAATAAAACACTTATTATTTGGAGAGGTTAGCGTTTGACTCAAAAGTTATCGGAACCTTTTTGAATAAATCAATCAAAAAAAGTGAAGGGGTAAATCTTAGCTAAGCATAATAATCTCTAGAACAGAAGATCGACCATGAGAATGTAGAGGATAAGAACTTTTTATCTCCTTCGAGAGAAAAAAACAATAATCCAGTCAGTTGTTTATGTAAGTGAGTTTACAGCAAGTATTATGAGTTATGAAAATGTCCAGCCTCCTTTACATGGTAATTTTACTCTCTATATATATAAGGGACCAAACCCTTCTAAGCGCTAAAAGACTAGTTGTAGGGAATATTCGAAAGAATATCCCCATGGTCCCCTAATGGGCCTATCCTACTGCAAAGGTCGTACAACTTTTTGTTCGCCTTAAGGTCGCCCTCTGCAGGATGTCGAACTTCGAGGATCTCGTCGTTCGTCGTACTCATCAACAGTCGTGGTTGTTCAAATTTTGACTCATACAGTTAGTCCCTCCGCTTGTCGAGGTTGCAACTTGGTGCGTCCTCGATGAGCTGACACCATGCGTTCTTACGGAGAAATTTGACCCTACGAGGCGTTACGGCCTGGCCAATGGTGGGCGGTCAGCATGCTTAGCAAGGCACCAGGTAATGCATTTTACCGAGAAATGATATCATCTTCACGTGCGTCATCATTACGCGTGTTTTCGAGACAGGGGTTGATGGCTTGTTGCTTCGATTTTGGTGCCACTCTGTGACCTTCCGCTTCGATTCTGGTGCCACCCAATCCTATAAATAGGTGGAGGGTTTGTTTTTTCAAAAATTCTTGGCCATTTCATTTCTGATTACCCCTCCTCATTTTTCTGAGCTTGCCCTGACAACCTTCTGCTTCTTCTTCTCACACTCTTCGTTCACAACTTCTTCTTCTTCTCTTCTTTCTTCTTTTGGCTGTGTCACTACCTCTTTATTCGAAAGCATGCCAAGATCACATCGATCTCGTGAAGGGATTTCTGAGGCCGCCCCATTGTCCATGGCGCCCCCTTCAGGCGATAAAGATATGGTGGTAGAAGAAGGTGATAGTCTTCCTACGGTGGAGGAGTTACTACCGAGACACCCCACGTCTCGAATTGACTTCCTCAAAGATCCCCCTTCTACTCCTACCTCCGTACTCTCTGAGACCGAACAAGTTCACATTGATGCTCTTCGTGCAAAGTATGACATTCCCGCTCATGTTGACATGGCTCCAGTGGGGAGGGATTTCGTAGAGGTCTACAGACCTGGGTACTGCGCTTTCTACGAGTACCCTTTCGTGAATGGCTATTCTTTTCCCCTCCTCCTATTAGCGGAAGAGTTCTATAGGTTCTACCAAGTTTGCCCGGCACAACTTTCCCCATATACACTCAAGATACTTCTGTTGTTGACCAAGTATGCGGAGTTGGCAGAATGCGATGTCTCTATCCACCACCTTTTACACCTATTCTCGCCCAACTTCCATAGGGGTACTATGGTGCATTTGAGGCACCGTGGCACAAAAGGACTGGTGGTTAGGATTGACGACCAAGCAAGTCACAAGTTTTGGCATAAGTATTTCTTTGTCAAAACTGAACACATTGTTTCTGACTCCGCCAGGTTCCCGGAGCGGTGGAACGAGACTCATAAGTGTCTCCACTCATTTTACTCTTCCTTCATCTATATTCATTATAGGGTTTGTTTGCTTCTCGTTTGAAGCTATGGGATGTCCGCCCCGCCCTATTGCTGGCATAAGGGATTGGGCAGCCCGTCTGTTGCCCCATGCAGCGGAAACCCGAGATTGGCTCGCCTTCATAAAGCGTTATGGACCGAGTGTTCCATCCGGTAAATGTTTTCTCCTTACCACTTTATTGGTTATATGTCATCGTCTATTGATACAACTCTTCGTGATGACAGGTCGAGGAGCTTCCAGGCGGAGGGCGCCAGTCCCGGCATTCTGACAGGCCATCGATGCCGCGGGAATGCAATTTACTTTGAATGAGTCTGTTTGAGGGGGTCATTCTCAACCGATTCAAGTATAAGGTCCCTTTCGAGTCATGTTTGTGAGGGATGAGGCTTCTTCTATTCCGACCCCGCACCTCTTGCACGAATCCTCTAACGGGGATGAGTCGTTGTCGAGAAAAAGGAGGAGAATAGAGCTGGGGAAGGATGTGGCCGTGGACGCTGGTAGAATTAGGGTGTCGCAGATGGCACTTGTACCCACATTTATGGCTGACGCCATTTTAGCGGGAGATCTCCCCAAATGGAAGGGATTTACCTAAGTACCGGCTCCGTGCGCTCTGCTGAGGGTGGCACATCGTCCAACGTTGGAGGCCGTCGTGTCGAGAGTGAAGGCTCAAGTTCAGATGTCGACCCGGAGGACATTCACTAGTTCGTAGGTCTCCATACTCACTAGAGGTCAGAGCGGAAGGATCTGATTGTCACATAGTCATCCTGGGGGACTACAACTTGTTGTTGAACTGCGATCAAGTGGCGTCTGTTTTAGCCCCTCTATGTGCTGCCCCTGAAAATGAGGTGCTTAAGGCAATGAGTGACATGGAGTTGTCCCAGAACGTCGCCGGTATGGCCTTGCGGGTAGGTGCCTCTGTTTTCATTTTTGTCGTTGGGCTTGCATTGTTATTGTCGACCTGTATTTTTGGTTTTTAAGTTCTTTTCTTTGTGCCAGACCCTTATCATAGAGACCGAGCACAAGCATCGGGAAAGGAAGAGGACGGCCATATACGGGAAGATGTCTTCCAAGTATCAACAGTATTGCGTTAAGCATCGTGCAATGGCCGATATTTATAATCCGGACCCTGACTTTCAGTTGTTCTGCGAAGGACTCAAACAGAGGGAGGACCAACTGGCTCGCAAGGTCGAGAAGCTGAGGGAGCGAGATGAGGAGCTTATGAAGGCTGTCACCCGTAATAGTGAACTTGAGGCCTCCCTTAAGGTGAAAGAGGAAGAGCTTGAGTTAAGCAGGGGGTGCTGGCCGAGAATGCCGACTTACAAGCAAAGGTGGTCAGTTTGACCATTGAATTGGGTATAAAGGCAGTGGAGATTGAGGGGCTTAAGGGTGAACTGAGCATTGGTGCTGATAAGTTGGCGACGACTATTTTTGGATCAGCGGCCTTGGAGAATACCCTCTGTGTTTGTAGATCGGAGTTGACCGAGGAAAAGAAGGCCTCTAATCTTAAGGTTACAGGGCTTGATGGGTGTGTTAAGGAGTTGGAGGCGGAGCTGTCTGTGTTGAATCGACAAGTGGCCTCGCTGAGAGCGAATGATGCAAGTCGACGCTCACAACCTTCTACGTCTCGTGCTTCGGCCGATTCGGTTGTGCCTTGTCACTTATATGAGTTGTGGGTCTATGCTGAGACCCGACTTGACATGTACAAGGCTTTTCATGCCGAGGGGAGGGCAACTGAAGCAGAACTTTAGGTCGTGCATACCGAAGCTCGTGCAACTCATGAGGCATACAGGTACGACCCTCTTACACCTGACGTGGATGACATCAACTCTGATGATGTGAACCGTCTTGCTTCGGACTCTTGGTACGAATATACGTACCCAACCGGGGATGATGTTTAATCTTTTGTTTGTACTTACTTTTTGTTTTGGGACTTTTGTAGGGGGCATGCTTGAGCCCGTTGTAAAGATAGGTATAAGTAACATTTTGTTGCAATGTAGAATTTTTTTTGTCGATTCGAGTGGTGCTCTTTGCAATATCTATGGTATCCGGGATACTTATCGAACTGTTAAGTCGATTTAGCTTTTGGATGAGGTTGATTCCTTTTTTTCTTTTGGCAGTGGCTTTAGACTTTGGAATGCTACTTTCGAATGATCGTCGAAGTGGGATCCCCTCATAGTTTGAGGGAGGTCGAACTCACATTTTTGTCGATGGACTTGGCCATTGGGATGTTGCTTCAAACTATTATCGAAGTAAGATCCCTCCGTAGTTCGGACGAGGTCGAACTTCACATTTTTATCGACGGCCTTGGCCATTGGGATGTTGCTTCGAACTATCATCGAAGTAGGATCCCGTCGTAGTTCGAACGAGGTCGAACTTCATATTTTCATCTATGGCCTTGGCCATTGGGATGTTGCTTCGAACTATTGTCGAAGTAGGATCCCGTCGTAGTTCGAACAAGGTCGAACTTCATTTTCGTCGATGGCCTTGGCCATTGGGATATTTCTTCGAATTGTCATCGAAGTAGGATCCCGTCGTAGTTTGAACGATGTCGAACTTCATATTTTTGTTGATGGCCTTGGCCATTGGGATATTGCTTCGAACTGTCATCGAAGTAAGATCCCGTCGCAGTTCGAATGAGGTTGAACTCATATTTTCGTCGATGGCCTTGGCCATTGGGATGTTGCTTTAAACTGTAGTCGAAGTAGGATCTCGTCGTAGTTCGAACGAGGTCGAACTTCATTTTCGTTGATGACCTTGGCCATTGGGATTCTCGCTCACATTGGAGGTTTGATCATATTTCCTACATGTCTATTTTATACATACAATGGAGATTTGATTATATTCTTGTAGGAAACACATGTCGACTTTGTACATACAATAGATATTTGACTATATACTTGTAGGAAACACATGTCGACTTTGTACATACAATGGAGATTTGATTATCTATATCCAGTCCCTTCATTATTCGGCCCGGAGAACATGTCGACGGGCGGGGTAATGAATAATACTTCGAACCTCGAGACGTCCCCCTTGTCGCCTCATTAAAAGCCTCACCGAGAAAACCCGATTGGGACAAAACCCGGATGAGGGAAAAAGAGTACGACTTAGGTGGCGCCTCCTTTCAGAAGTGGAAGTATTTGAGATGGGCGACATTCCAATTATTTTGGAGTAGTTTTCCTTCCATTGTCTCTAATTGGAATGCTCCTTTGTTTGCTGCCGCCGTGATTTTGTATGGTCCGTCCTAGTTTGTTCCTAGTTTTCCCTCATTAGGATCTTTCACTGCTTGTGTTTTAGCTTTGAGGACGTAATCTCCGACCTTAAGCGGTCGTACTTTGGCCTTCTTGTTGTAGTACCTTTCTACTTGTTGCTTTTGGGCTACCATTCTTATGTGGGCCATATCTCTTCGTTCTTCAACTTCATCCAGATCTTGTAGCCTACTTTCGTCGTTGTTTGGTTTGCTTTCATTGGAGTATCTCAAGCTAGGCTCTCCGACCTCGATGGGTATAACTGCGTCAGTCCCATAGACTAGTGAATATGGCGTCTCGCCTGTGCTAGTTTTTGGCGTGGTGCGGTATGCCCATAGTACTTCTGGTAGTAGTTCAGGCCATAGCCCTTTGGCATCCTCGAGCTTCTTTTTCAATATATTCAGTATTACTTTACTAGAGGATTCGGCTTGGCCATTGCCGGCGGGATGGTATGGTGTGGAGAGTATTCGCTTGATGTGACATTTTTCGAAAAACTTGGTCGTTTTCTTTTCGACGAACTGAGGTCCGTTGTCACATCTGATTTCTTTGAGGATGCCGAAGCGGCATATTATATTTTTCCATATGAACGCGATGACCTCTTGCTTATGTATTTGAGTGTATGCACCTGCTTCCACCCATTTAGAAAAATAGTCAGTTAAAACTAAAAGGAAGCATACCTTACCTCGTCATGCCGGGAGGGGTCCGACAATATCCATCCCCCACTTTATGAATGGCCATGGCAAAGTGACAGAATGTAGGAGTTCCCCTACTTGGTGTATCATATGGGCATACTTTTGACACTGTTCACACTTCCTAACGTAGTCCATGGCTTCTTTTTTCATGGTGGGCCAGTAGTATCCGGCGCGGATGAGGCATCAGATGAGGGTGTGATTTCCCGTGTGGGCACCGCAATGCCCCTCATGCACTTCTTCTAGTATCGCCTTGTTTGATTTAGCCTTAGACACTTGGACAGGGGGCCGCTGAACGTTCTCTTATAGAGATCACAATTTACGAGGCTGTATCTGGCTACCTGTATTCGAAGCTTTTTGGCTTCTTTCTTATCTTGTGGGAGCGTTCCATCCTGCAAATATGTTACGATACGGTTGCGCCAGTCCCAAGTTAGGTTTATAGAATGTACTTCGACTTGGTCTATTGCGGAATGGAGAAGAGTGACCACGTTTTCCTTGTTGATATTATTGGTGGCTGCCGCTAGTTTGGCAAGACGATCTTCTTCGATATTCTGCGCCCTGGGTATTTGGCCGAGGCGGCATTCATCGAATTCTGGCAACAGTTTGTGAATTTCCGACTGGTACTTTTGTAGTCTCTGTTCTTTGATTTGGAAAGTCCCAGTGACTTGGTTTACCACGAGTTGAGAGTCGCAATGGAGGACGAGTCGTCAAGCGCCATATTTGAGGGCTAATTTCAATCCTGCAATCACAGCTTCTTACTCGGCCTCGTTGTTAGTCATCTCGGGGCATCGTATGGACTGGCGAATTATTTCGCCCGTAGGAACTTTGAGGACGAGTCCCAGTCCCGATCCCAATGCATTAGATGCACCGTCGGTGTAGAGGACCCAAAAGTCAGAATGTGTGGAAGCGCGGAGTGCCTCCTGCTCTACTTCAAGCAATATTTCTGCACTGAAATTGGCGATGAAATTGGCGAGCACCTGCGACTTAGTAGCAGTTCGCGGTTGGTATGTTATGTCGTGCTCGCTTAATTCTATGGCCCATTTGGCCAATCTACCCAATAGTTCGGGTTTGTGTAGGATGCCCTTGAGGGGGAAGGTTGTTACCACTTTTATGGGGAAATATGGTCTAAGCTTTCGTGAAGCTACGACTAATGCCAAAGCTAGTTTCTCAAGGTGAGGGTACCTTGTTTCGGTATCAATTAAGGTTTTACTGATATAATAAATGGGAGATTGCATACCTTTGTTTTCGTGGATCAAGACTGCACTTGTCGCGACTTCGGAGACCGCTAGGTAAACTAATAGGCATTCACCCGAGTCTGCCTTGAGGAGTAATGATGGCGAGGATAGATACGTTTTCAGCTTCCTCAAGGCGTCGACGCATTTTGAATTCCACTGTAGTCCGTGGTCTTTCCTCAGTACATTGAAGAATTTATGACATCTGTCCGACGATCGTGAAATAAACCTTGACAGGGCAGCTATTCGTCCTGTTAATTTCTGCACCTACTTCTTGCGGTTAATGTCTCAGGTATTCCTTCGATGGCCCTGATATGATCCGGGTTGACTTCGATACCCCTTGGTGACACCAAAAAACCAAGGAACTTTCCTGAAGTTACGTCGAAGGCGCACTTTTCGGGGATTTAGTTTCATTCTGTATTGCCTCAATATCTCGAAGACTTCCTTCAGATGGCCAATGTGACCCTCTTTCTTTTTCGACTTTACTAGCATGTCGTCGATGTAAACCTCCATGGTCTTATCGAGTTGTTCTTTGAACATGTTGGTGACTAACCTTTGATACGTTACCCCTGCATTCTTGAGTTCGAACGACATTACCTTGTAGCAGTACATTCCTCGGTGAGTGATGAAAGTTGTCTTTTCTTGGTCTTCTTCAGCCATTAGAATTTTGTTGTAACCGGAGTAGGCATCTAAGAAGCTCAGTAGTTCGTGTCCCGCCGTTGCGTCGATGAGCTAGTCGATATATGGTAACGGAAAGGAATCTTTCGGGCATGCTTTGTTCAGATCGGTGAAGTCGACACACATCCTCCATTTTCCGTTCTTCTTTTTGACCATGACCACATTGGCGACCCATTGGGGATATTTCAATTCTCGGATGGAACCATTAGCGAGTAATTTATCAACTTCTTCGCTGACCACCTCATTGATGGCGGCATTGAACTTTCTCCTCATTTACCGTACTGGCGGGTAAAGAAGATCAACATTCAGCCTGTGTGTGGCGATGCCCCTTAGGATTCCTGGCATATCTGAATGGGAAAAGGCAAACAAATCGACATTGTTAGTTAAGAACTCATGATACTTACCTGGTTTCGAGAGGTTGTGTCCGATATAGGCCTTTTTTGCGCTATCGATGTTGTCTAGTTGGACGGGGTCGAGATCTTCTACGGTTTCCTTGCAAGCTTCTACGACATTCGGGTCTTTAATGGCCTCTATTTGTACGTCAGGTTTGGTTCCCGATATGGCTGATTGCTATGCTTCCGCGCTTGCCCCTTTTAGTTGTTTGGCGTGTGTGCAATCTTGGGCGATCCAATAACATTCTTGGGTGGTGTGTTGCTCGCCTCGAATGCTGAATATCCCCCATGGAGTAGAAAATTTGATTATTTGATAGAAACTTGACGAGATGGCTCGCATGTCGTGTATCCATGGATGCCCTATGATGGCATTGTAGGCTGTCTCCTGGTTCATGACGTGGAACGTCGTCTCCAAGGTGACTCCTCCTGCTAGAACGGGTAGCACTATCTCTCCAGAGGTTCGCTCCACTGCATTATTAAAACTCGTTAGCGTTATGCAACGGGGTACTATTTTATCTTCGAGCCTCATCTACATGAGGACTCATGGGTGAATAATACACGTGCCGCTTATGTCATCCACCATTATTCTCTTTATGTCGGTATTTGCGATGCATAAAGTTATAACCAAAGCATCATAGTGAGGGAAAGACAAACGTTGGTATCCGACTTATCGAAGATGATACTATTTTCAAGGTCGTCATACCGTTCGTGGGCGACCGTCCGTTTGAGTTTGTGTGCGATGGTGAACTTCACATGGTTGATTATCGTATCGTCGCCGCTGCCTATGATCATTTGTATGGTACGAGCTGACGATGGTGGTTTTGGAGGTCCCTGAGGTTGATCGCGCCCACGAGCGAAGTTAACTCATCCTCGATTGCTTAGTACCTCTTTCAGGTGTCCCTGATTTAGCATTCTTACCACTTCCTGTCGTAGACCTATGCAGTCCACGGTCTTGTGCCCTCTTTCCTGATGAAATTCACACAGAACGTTCGATCTCCGGGTGCTCGGATCCGACTTCATCTTTTGCGGCCACTACACCTTTGTGCCGAGCTTTTCCAGTGCATACACTATTTGTGAAGGATAAACACAAAAGTTATGAGAAGATAACAATGGAGGCATACCTCTTTCGTTTTGGGGTGGTGCGATATGTCGAGGCGCGGCATATGCATGTCACGGAGGAGGTGGGTTGGATGTTCGGATATAGGGCTGGTGCCTTTCTCGATTGAAACAGAGTAGTTGGTCCCTTCGGCCGTCGTTGCGGCGATCTCTCCTTGCTTCGGTTTGGACCGATGTTAGTCGCTCGATCGGGCCATTTAGGTCATCCCCGTCTGCCCTCACTTTGGTGCAATAGGCATTATGGATCTCTTTCCACGTGGTGGGGGGTATTTCATGAGTCTACTTAGCAGCTTTTTGGTTGCTTTTGACCCGTTTCTGTTTAACCCATTTTGGAAGGCTACTAGCGCCATCCCTTCTAACACGTTTGGTAGGATCATCCTTACCCTGTTGAATCGGGCTAGGAAATCCCGAAGTCTCTCGCCCGTCGTCTACCTGACGGCAAATATATCATTTACCCTAGCTTCTACCTTTTACGCTCTCGCGTGAGCGGTGACGAACTTATCTGCCATTTCTTTGAACGTTGATATCGATCGTGCTGGTAGTTCGGAATACCATGTCAACGCTCCTCTTGTCAGAGTTTCGCCGAACTTTTTCAGCAACACTGATGGCACCTGTTCTTTCGATAGATGGTTACCTTTTACTGCAGTAACATAATAGATTAAGTGATCCTCCGGGTCCGTGGTGCCATCATATATTTTCAAATATGGCGGCATTTTGAAGGTTTTCTGAATAGAGTGAGGTGCTGCCCCTTTGCTGTAGGGTGTTCGACGAAACGACCTACATCACATTTTGGTAGCAACTTCGGAGCGCCCGGTATTTTATCAACCCTGTCCTGATGCTCCTTCATCTGGTCGCAGAGTGTTTTGTTCTCATTTTCCATCTCTTCCATTTTCTTTAAGATGGCCGCAAGTGCATTGTTGCCTGCATCAATGACATTATGAGTGTTACCTGTTCGTGGAGTTTCTGGCTCAGCGGCAAAAACTGCAGTTTCTGCGGGTATTATGCCTTTGATATCCCTTTGAACGGGTTTCTCGAGTATACTGATCAAGGTGTTTGTCAACCATTCTTCTAATAGCCTTTTCACGGCGCCCTTGTGCGCGCGGGGGGGGGGGGGGATCTCTCCCTTAGGTGTAGCACTTGGTATTGGGTTTTCGTTGTCTTCCCCACTAGCTTCATTGAGGGAATTCAGGAGGTTGTTTGTGACGCCTACTATCGCCTTTAGCCTTGTTTCTCCCTTTCCCGCCATTGTTGGCCTTTCTGAAGCTAAGAAGAGGTTATTGTTTCTTTCAAGAATCTAGATGAAACTAAGATCTCAGCTATAGATATCCCCATAGACGGCGCCAAATTGTTTGACTCAAAAGATATCGGAACCTTTTTAAATAAATCAATCAAAGAAAGTGAAGAGGTAAATCTTAACTAAGCATAATAATCTCTAGAATAGAAGATCGACCATGAGAATGTAGAGGATAAGAACTTTTTATCTCCTTCGAGAGAAAAAACAATAATCCAGTCAGTTGTTTATGTAAGCGAGTTTACAACAAGTATTATGAGTTATGAAAAATGTCCAGCCTCCTTTACATGGTAGTTTTACGCTCTATATATATAAGGGACCAAACCCTTCTAAGCGTTAAAAGACTAGTTGTAGGGAATATTCAAAAGAATATCTCCATGGTCCCTTAATGGGCCTATCTTACTGCAAAGGTCGTACATCATCTTGTTCGCCTTAAGGTCGTCCTCTACAGGATGTTGAACTTCGAGGATCTCGTCGTTCGTCGTACTCATCAACAGTCGTGGTTGTTCAAATTTGGACCCATACAATTAGCTTTTTTAACTTCTGCTTAAAATCTAAAAAATAATTATTGCTACTACTCAAAAGCACTTATTCCTTCCCAAGAGTTTAGCCAAACACCTTCATTTTATTAAAACAAGAGCCTTTTTAAATAAATAATAAATAATGCAGTTTTAATCACTCAAAAGCTTAGCCAAACATGCCACAAGCTTATAATTTTATTTCATGTGATTCGATTATTTAAGATATCACAGGAAACATGTCTGTGCTCATACTTTATAGAGAGAAAATATGACATTTGAGTAGTGATTTTGATAAGCTAGGTGCCTTTTTGTATTTTGATGATCTAACAAACTTCATGTGAGAGCCAGATAGGGAACCTGTTACACATCCTCAAAGTGCTCAAGAACAACAAGTCACATGTCTAGCACAAGTTCCAATATGTTCAGTCAAAGAAACGGCAGAGGGAACATATGGCTATCAGTTCCTCTAGCAACACTACAAGTCAACTCCTTACAGCTGTTAAAGTCACTTTGTGGAGCATGCCTTGTACCGGATAATTGCATACATCATCCCAATGACCTCACTTATATATTACCAACATGAGGCAAGGGAAAAACATACACTTGCAAACTCTAAATCATCAAGTCTCTCTCAAGTGTGTTGCTGCCTCTCATTAACTCCAAGGCTTGAAGAACAAAGTAGCAACAGAACAAAGGACCAGATCTCAACACTGAGTTTATCGTATGTCCTTAGTATTATTGTATCTTTATTAGTGTTATCTACTTGTAACTCCTACTCAACTTAGTTAGAAGCATTCTGTAGGACATCGTTTGTAAAACCATAAACCATGTATTTGTGTTTTGGCTAGAGTTAGTCAAAATGTTATCTTTGTAATAAAGTTATTACAAAGAGTCTTTTAATAGAGTTATTACAAGTAAGTGAGGGATTAAGAGATTAATTCCTAGATTAAAATAGGTTTGTAACGACCTGGTTAGTCGTTTCGAGAGTTGTAGCCCCATTCCCCCATTTTTTGCTCCTTTTGTGTTCCATAGTTGTATTTTGACTTATCAGGTTAGTTGGTTCAGGTCCGGAGTAGTTTTGGAGTGAATTGAGACACTTAGTCACTTATGAGAAGGTTTAAGTTGGAAAAGTTGACCAGATATTGACTTATGTGTAAACAACCTCAGATTTGAATTTTGATGGTTCTATTAGCTCCGTTAGGTGATTTTGGACTTAGGACCGCGTTCGGAATGTGATTTGGAGGTCCGTAGTAGGTTTAGGCTTGGATTGGCAAAAGTTGGACTTTTGGCGATTTTGGCCGATAGTGAAAATTTTGATATCGGGGTTTGATTGGTTTTACGGAAGTTGGAGCAGGTTTGTGGTGTCATTTCTGACTTGTGTGCAAAATTTGAGATCATTTGGACATGGTTTGGTAGGTTTCGGCATCGTTTGTGGAATTCGGAAGTTTAGAGGTTCTTAGGCTTGAATCCGGGTGTAATTTGGCATTTCGATGTTATTTTGAGTGATTCGGAAGTTCGACTAAGTTCATATAATTTTATAGTATCTGTTGGTATGTTTGGTTGTGGTCCCGATATCTCAAGATGATTTCGGGTTGTTATCGGAGTGTATGGAGTTGGAAAAATGCATCTGAAGCTGCTGTTGCTGGTGTTTCCGCAACTGCGGAGTGGGAACCGCAGGTGTGATGTCGCAAAAGCAGATGGTGAGGCATAGATGCGCAGTTGGATTGTAGGTGCTACTTGGTCCCCCCATCTGCGATGACCGCAGATGCGGTCAGGAGATCGCAGGAGCGGAGCCAACCTTTTTAATGAATCTCCGCAGATGCGGAGCCCTGCTCACAAATGCGGTTCTATAGGTGCGGAACTAGGACCGCAGGTGTGGTTTAGCTGGGAAGAAAAACCCAGCTCGAGGTTTTGTTCTCTATTTTCAATTTTGCACTTGAGGAACTCGTAGAGAGGCAATTTTTCGGAGGATTTCAAGGAGCAACAATGGGGTAAATGATTCTAATCCATAATGGTATAAATTTCGGGAATCCATGACTTTATTCATCATCTAATTAGGGATTTGAGATAGAAATTTGGGGATTTAGGACTTGAGAATTGGAGAGTGGATTTTGGGGATATGAGTGAACATATGAGGTCGGATTCTAATAAATTTGGTATGGTTAGACTCGTGAGTGAATGTGCTTTTGAGTTTTGTGACTTTTGTCGGATTCCGAGGCATGGGCCCGGGGGCCGAGTTTGAGCCAATTTTAGATTTTGGTTTATAATTTGGCATTTTTCTTGTGGAATTGGTTACTTTAGCCTATATTGATCGTATTGTGTTGCTTGTGGCTAGATTCGGGACGCTTGGAGGTAGATTTGAGAGGCAAAGGAATTGCGGAGTAGGATTTTGCTTGGATTGAGGTAAGTAACAATTGTAAAACTGGTCCTGAGGGTATAAAACCCTGAATTGGATATTATGTGATTATTTTGGAGATGACGCACATGCTAGGTGACGGGCGTGTAGGCATGCACCGAGAGGATTGTGACTTGGTCCGTCCCGTAAAAACTGTAAAGTTGAACAACATGCAGTTAGCTATATGCTCCCTATGTGTTATGGAAAATTGACTGTAAATCATGTTAGAAAATATGTTTAGGCTATATGTTGGCACTGTTGGGTCCCGTAGGGGCCGCGTTACATATTGAATTGCATGTTAAATGCTATTGGTACTCAGTCACAGTTTCTACTCATGTATCATATCTCAGTCTATGTTATTCTATTCGATGCATCATGTTATTGCTATTTGGGCCGATTTTCTTGATATCTGAGAGCCTGAGAGACTGGAGAGATTGATGACTAAGTGAGTCCGAGGGTCTGATTGTGAGGATATTTATGGGATCGAGCTGCACGCCGCATCATGTTTTATTGATTTATGCCATGATTGGCTTGTTATAGCGCTTGGGCTGAAGGAGCCCCTCCGGAGTCTGCACACCCATTGTGAGCGCAGGTACCTACTGAGTGCGAGTGCCGAGTGCCGAGTGTTGAGCAATTGTGAGGAATGAGTGATTGTGAGATTGGAGTGAATGGGAGGACTGAGTGATGGATGCCCGAGGGGCTGTATTTAATTCCATTATTCTTGCGTGCAGATGCTTCATATCATTATTTGAAAAACTTTAGAAAGATATTTTATCCGGTTATTTTACTTGAACTTGACTTAAACAAGCTTATTTGACTTGAATTTCCGGATTTGAAAGCATGCCTGCCTTTTGTTAAAATTTCTGAATTGAATTGATTTTGTATAGCTCGTCACTACTTCTCAGTACTTTATTTATTTCTGTCACTTACTGAGTTGGTGTACTCACGTTACTCCCTATGCCTCGTATGTAGATCTGGGAGTTATTGGATGCGGAGGTTGTTGATAGTACTCGTAGCTGATCATTAGAGATAGCGAGGTAGCTGTTGGCATTTGCAGCCCTGCTTTCTTCTTCCCTATCTTTCCTTATTGTTATTGTATTTTGGATTCCAGACTATTTTAGTCTTGTTACTTTCGGATCAGTTATGTTAGATTCTCATGACAAGTGATACCACGATGTCGGGCTTTATTTCTGCACTTATGTTTTGGGGTTTACCCCATTTTATGGCAAAGATTTTAGTTATTTTAAAAGTCTTGATCTATTTCTGGTTATTGTTGAAAGTGTTTTGGTAATGTTGGTTAGCCTAGTATCATTGATAGGTGCCATCATGACGGGTCGAGTTTTTGGGTCGTAACAAGTTGGTATTAGAGCCTAGGTTTCATAGGTCTCACGAGTCATAAGCGGGTTTAGTAGAGTCTTGCGGATCGGTATGGAGACGTCTGTACTTATCTTCGAGAGGCTGCAGAACCTTTAGGAAATTTCATATTCTTGAATTCTTGTCGTGCGAATCTGTTGATTCTGGCAACTAAACTTCTGTTATTCTAGTCTCTCACAGATGGTGAGGACACGTACTACTGGTTAGGACAGATAACCACCGGTGCCACCAGTCAGGACCACGAGAGACCCAGATTGCGGTAGAGGTAGAGGTACAGCACCAGTAGACCCACCAGCTTCCCCAATTCACGATCAAGTCCTAGTTGTGGATACACGAGTGGGACCAACCCAAGCACCAGCTATGCCTATTGTTATCCTGGGCCTTCATGAGGCCTTAGCTTAGATTTTGACCGTATGCACCAGTCTTTCTCAAGTGTTCTCTGTTCAAACCGCATCAACCACTTCTCAGACCTTGGGAGGTGCTTAGACTCCCGCTGCCTGCACACCCGATCAGGTGATGCAGGGACTTCAAACGCTGGGGGTACCACTAGCCCAACCGGTTCTAGCTGTTCAGGACTATGTGGTTCCTGTCATTCTTGATGATGAGCAGCTTAAATTGGAGAGGTTTGGTAGACCTCAGCCTCCGACTTTCAGTGGTGTAGAGGGTGAGGATGCCCAAGGGTTTCTTGGATAAGTGTTAGAGGATTCTTCGTACAATAGGTATATTGGAGACTAGTGGGGTCTCGTTCACTACTTTTCAGTTCTCTGGAGCCGTTTTTATTTGGTGGAAGACTTATGAGAGGCGTAAGCCGATTGGTGCAGCGCCACTTACATGGAAGTAGTTCTCCGTTCTCTTCTTGGAGAAGTATGTGCCACAGTCCCGCAGAGAGGAGCTGTGCAAATAGTTGCATCAGGATGATATGACTGTGACGCAGTATGAGATGATATTTTCTAAGTTGTCCCATCATGCTATTTGGCTGGTTCCCACAGACAGGTAGAGGATCAGGAGGTTCGTTGATGGCCTCACATATTAGCTGCGGATTCTAATGACTAGAGATCGAGTGGCTGGTGCTTCTTTTGAGGAGGTTGTTAACATTGCTCGGGATATCGAGTTGGTTCATCCCCATGATCAAGTAGAGAGGGACGCCAAGAGGCCTCGTGGATCTGGTGCTTTTAGTGGTGTTCCTTGGGGAAGTCAGCTTCACCACAACATGGGTCATCATTTCAGACATGCTCGGACGGATCATACAGCTCATCGTGGTGCATCATCTGGCCATGTTTTTTTTACAGTTCTCAATAGGGTCACTCATCTCTCGTGCCCTTCCAGCTCAGAGTTCGTCCCGTGCTCCATCAGTTCAGGGCTCTTCTATGACAGGTTATTCTACCAGTTATCCCGGTGCTCGGGGCTCCCTTCAGTCCCCACCACCAGCATTAGGGAGTTTTTTTGAGTGTAGGGAGTTTGGTATATATGGAGGCAGTGTCCTCGTAATCAGGGAGGTTCAGTGTAGCAGAGGGGTCAGGCTGCATCTTCAGCACCAGTTACATCACCACCAGCCCAGTCAGCTTGGGGTGGAGCTTAGTCAACTTGAGGTCGCCCAAGAGGGGAAGGCCGATCAGGTGGAGGTCAGTCCTATTTCTATGCTCTTCCTACTAGACCAGATACCATTACTTTAGATGCCGTGATCACAGGTATTAACTCAGTTTGCCATAAAGATGCCTCTGTATCATTTGATCCTGGTTCCACTTATTCATATGTGTCATCGTATTTTGCTCATTATTTGGATACGCGCCCTGCGTCTCTCATCTCATTTGTTCATGTATCTACGCCGGTGGGCAATACTACTATTGTGGATTGTTTATCTCGGTTGTGTGTGGTGACCGTTGGCAGATTGGAGACCAGGGTTGATCTATTATTGTTTAGTATGGTTAATTTTGATGTGATCTTGGGTATGGACTGGTGGTCTCCATGTCATGCTATTCTAGATTGTCACACAAAGACCATGACACTGGCGATGGCGGGGTTGCCACGGATTGAGTGGCGAGGTTCTTTAGACTATGTTCCCAATAGAGCGATTTCATATATGAAGGCCCAACGGATGGTTAAGAAGGGTTGTCTTTCTTATTTGGCCTTTGTGAGAGATGTCAGTGCAGATACCCCTACTGTTGATTCTGTTCCGGTGGTGCGATATTTTTCGGATGTGTTTCCTACAAAACTGCTGGGCATGCTGCCCGACAGGGATATTGACTTTGGTATTGACCTGGTGCCGGGCACTTAGCCCATTTCTATTCCTCCATACCGTATGGCACCGACTAAGTTGAATGAGTTGAAGGAGCAGCTTCAAGAACTCCTTGAGAAGGGGTTTATTAGGCCTAGTATGTCAATTTGGGGTGCACCAGTTCTGTTTGTAAAGAAGAATGATAGCGCTATGAGGATGTGCATTGATTACAAGTAGTTGGACAAAGTCACAATCAAGAAAAAGTATCCTTTTCAATGAATTGATGATTTATTTGACCAGCTTCAAGGAGCGAGAGTGTTCTCCAAGATTGATCTCAGGTCAGGGTATGACCAATTGAAGATTAGGGACTCGGACATTCTTAAGACAACTTTCAGGACCCAATACAGTCATTATGAATTCCTTGTGATGTCTTTTGGGCTGACCAATGCCCCAACAACATTCATGTATCTGATGAATAGTGTGTTCTAGCCTTATCTCGACTTGTTTGTTATTATATTCATTGATGATATCCTAGTATACTCTCGTAGTAAGGAGGAGCATGCTCAACATTTGTGAATTGTGTCCTAGCGGTTGAGGGAGGAGAAACTTTATGCTAAGTTCTCCAAGTGTGAGTTATGGATCATTTCAGTGGCATTCTTGGGACACGTGGTGTCCAGTGAGGGTATTCAGGTTGATCCGAAGAAGATATAGGCGGTTTAGAGTTGGCCCAGACCGTCCTCAGCTATAGAGATTCGGAGCTTTCTTGGTTTGGTTGGTTATTACAGTCGGTTCATGCAGGGTTTCTCTTCTATTGCATTGCCCTTAACCAAATTAACCCAAAAGGTTGCTCTTTTCAGGTGGTCGGACGAGTGTGAGTCGAGCTTTCAGAAGCTCAAGACTGCCTTGACCATAGTTCCAGTTCTAGTTCTACCATCAGCTTCTGGTTCATATTTAGTATATTGATGCTTCTCAGATCGGTATTGGGTGTGTCTTGATGTAGAAGGGTAGAGTGATTGCTTATGCTTCGCACCAGTTGAATCCCATGAGAAGAACTACCCTGTTCATGATTTAGAGATGGTTGCCATTGTTCATGTGTTGAAGATTTGGAGGCACTATCTCTATGGTGTGTCTTGTGAGGTGTTTACTGACCATCATAGCCTCCATCACTTGTTCAAACAGAAGGATCTCAATTTGAGGCATCAGAGATGGTTGGAGCTGCTTAAAGACTATGATGTTACTATTCTGTATCATCCGGGGAAGGCCAATATGGTGGCCGATGCCTTGAGTAAAAAGGCAGTGAGTATGGGCAGTCTTGCATTCATTCTTGTTGGGGAGAGACCTCTTGCGGTCGATGTTCAGGCTTTGGCCAACCATCTAGTGAGATTGGATATTTCGGAGCCCAGTCGGGTTCTATCTTGTGTGGTTTCTCAGTCTTCCTTGTTTGATCATATTAGAGAGCATCAGTATAATGATCCTCATTTGCTTGTCCTTAAGGACAATGTGCAGCACGATAATGCCAGAAATGTGACTACTGGAGATGATGGGGGTGTTGAGGATGTAGGGCCGGGTTTGTGTGCCCAATGTAGATGGGCTTCGGGAGTTGATTCTTGAGGAGGCCCACATCTCACAGTATTCCATCCATCTGGGTGCTATGAAGATGTATCAGTATTTGAGACAACGCTACTAGTATAAAGAAAGATATGGTTGGGTTTGTAGTTCGGTGTCTCAACTATCAACAGGTGAAATATGAACATCAGAGGCTGGGCAGTTTACTTTAGAGGATAGAGATTTCGGAGTGAAAGTGGGAGCATATCACCATGGATTTTGTAGTTGGGCTTCCACGATCTTTGAGGAAGTTTGATGCTATTTGGGTCATCGTGGATCGGTTGATCAAGTCCGTGCACTTCATTCCTGTGTGTACTACCTATTCGTCAGACCGGTTGGCAGAGATTTATATCAGAAATATTGTTCGCCTTCATGGGGTGCCAGTTTCCATCATTTTAGATAGAGGCACGCAGTTTACATCGTAGTTTTAGAGTGTCGTGTAGTGAGAGTTGGGTACTCAGGTTGAGTTGAGTACTGCATTTCATACTCAGACGAACGGGCAGTTCGAGCGCACTATTATGATTCTGGAGGACATGTTACCTGCATGCCCAACGGTTCATGGGACCAGTTTCTACCGCTCGCGGAGTTTGCTTACAACAACGTTATCAGTCGAGCATTCAGATGGCTCTGTATGAGACTTTATATGGGAGGCGGTATAGATCCCTAGTGGGTTGGTTTGAGTCGGGTGAGGGTAGGCTTTTGGGTACAGACTTAGTATAGGATGCTTTGGACAAGGTAAAAGTGATTCAGGAGTGGCTTCGCACAACGCAGTCAAGGAAAAAGAGTTATGATGACAGGAAGGTCCGTGATGTGTCTTACATGGTTGGGGAGAAGGTTCTGCTGAAGGTTTCACCCATGAAGGGTGTTCTGAGATTCGGGAAGAAGGGCAAGCTGAGCCCTCGGTTCATTGGGCCTTTTGAGGTACTTTGGAAGATTGAGGAAGTGGCATATGAGCTCGCCTTACCACCTAGCTATATCGGGTGTGCATCCAGTATTTCATGTTTTTATGCTCCAGAAGTATATCAACAGTCCATCTCATGTTATGGATTTCAGCACGGTTCAGTTGGACGGTGATTTGACTTATGATGTAGAGCCGGTGGCTATTTTGGAGCGGCTGGTTTGCAAGTTGAGATCAAAGGATATAACTTTAGTAAAAGTGTAGTGGAAGGATAAGCCCGTGGAGGAGGCTACTTGGGAGACCGAGCGAGAAATGCAAAGCAGATATCCACACCTATTCATGGCTCCAGGTATGATTCTAGACCCGTTCGAGGATGAATATTTGTTTAAGATGGGGATGATGTAATGATCCGACGGGTTGTTTTGAGAGTTGTAGCCCCGTTCCCTAATTGTCTGCTCATTTTGTGTTCCATAGCTATATTTTTGACTTATTGGGTTAGTTGATTTAGGTCCGGAGTGGTTTTGGAGTGAATTGAGACACTTAGTCTCTTATGAGAAGGTTTCAGTTGGAAAAGTTGACCGGATGTTGACTTATGTGTAAACGACCTTGGATTTGAATTTTCATGGTCCTGTTAGCTCTGTTAGGCGATTTTGGACTTAGGGGCGCGTCCGGAATTCAATTTGGAGGTCTGTAGTAGGTTTAGGCGTGAATTGGCAAAAGTTGGAATTTTGGTGATTTTGGCCGGCAATGAAATTTTTTATATCGGGGTCGGATTGGATTTTCGGAAGTTGGACCAGGTTCGTGGTGTCATTTATGACTTGTGTGCAAAATTTGAGGTCATTCGGACGTGGTTTGGTAGGTTTCAACATCATTTGTGGGATTCAGAAGTTTAGAGGTTCTTAGGCTTGAATCCAGGTGTAATTTGGCGTTTTGATATTGTTTTGAGAGATTGAAAAGTTCAACTAAGTGCATATGATGTTATAGGATCTGTTGGTATGTTCGATTGTGGGTCCCGAGGGCCTCGGGGTGATTTTGGGTTGTTATCAGAGTATTTGGAGTTTGAAAATGCAACTGAAGCTGCTGTTGCTGTTGTTTCTGCACCAGCGGAGTGGGAACCGTAGGTGCGAGGTTACAGAAGTGGATGGTGAGGCACATATGCACAGTTGGACTGCACCTTGGATCGCAGGTGCAGCGTGGTCCTCGCATCTGCGATAGCTGCAGATGTAGTTAGGAGATTGTAGGAGCGGAGCCAGCCTTTTTAATGAATCTCTGTAGATGCGGAGACCTGCTCGCAGATGCAGGTCCGCAGGTGCGGAACTAGGATCACAGGTGTGGTTTAGCTAGGTAAAAAAACCCCAGCTCGAGGTTTTGTTCTCCATTTTCAATTTTGTACTTGAGGAACTCCGGAGATAGGCGATTTTTCCGAGGATTTCAAGGAGCAACATTGGGGTAAGTGATTCTAACCCATAATGGTATAAATTTCGTGAATCCATGGCTTTATTCATTATCTAATGAGGGATTTGAGCTAGAAATTTGGGGATTTAGGGTTTGAGAATTGGAGAGTGGATTTTGGGGATTTGATGACCATATGAGGTCGGATGCTGATAAATTTGGTATGGTTAGACTCGTGAGTGAATGGGCTTTCGAGTTTTGTGACTTTTGTCGGATTCTGAGGTGTGGGCCGGGTTTGAGCCGATTTTAAATTTTGGTTATAATTTAGCATTTTCTTGTGGAATTGGTTCCTTTAGCCTATATTGATTGTATTGTGTTGCTTGTGGCCAGATTCGGGATGCTTGGAGGCTGATTCGAGAGGTAAAGGCATTGCGGAGTAGGATTTTGCTCGAATTGAGGTAAGTAACAATTATAAATCTGGTCCTGAGGGTATGAAACCTTGGTTTGATGTTATGTAATTATTTTAGAGGTGACACACATGCTAGGTGACGGGCGTGTGGGCCTGTACCGAGGAGATTGTGACTTGGTCCGTCCCGTGTAAACTGTAAAGCTGAACAACATGCCGTTAGCTATATGATCCCTATGTGTTATGAAAAATTGACTGTAAATCATGTTAGAAAATATGTTTAGGCTATATGTTGGCATTGTTGGGTCCCGTAGGGGCTGCGTTACATGTTGAATTGCATGTTAAATGCTATTGGTACTCAGTCACAGTTTTTACTCGCGTATCGTATCTCGATCTTTGTTATTCTATTCGATGCATTATGTTATTGCTGTTTACGATGATTTTCCTGATATTTGTGAGCCCGAGAGACTGGAGAGATTGATGACTGAGTGAGGCCGAGGGCCTGATTGTGAGGATATTTATGGGATCGGGCTGCACGTCGCAATATGTTTTATTGATTTATGCCATAATTGGCTTGTAATAGCGCTTGTGTTGAAGGAGCCCCTCCAGAGTCTGCACACCCCCAGTGAGTGCAGGTACCTACTAAGTGCGAGTGCCGATTGTGAGGAATGAGTGATTGTGAGGAATAAATGACTGTGAGGTTGGAGTGGATGGGAGGTCTGAGTGATGGATGCCCGATGGGCTGTATTTGATTCCATTATTCTTCCATGCAGAAGCTTCATATCATTATTTAAAAAACTTGAGAAAGATATTTTATTCGGTTGTTTTACTTGAACTTGACTTAATCAAGCTTATTTGACTTGAGTTTTCGGATTTGAAAGCATGCCTGTCTTTTATTGAAATTTCTAAACTGAACTGAATTTGTATAGCTTGTCACTACTTCTCTGTACTTTATTTATTTCCGTTACTTACTGAGTTGGTGTACTCACGTTACTCTCTGCGCCTCGTGTGCAAATCCGGGAGTTGTTGGTTGTGGAGGTTATTGATAGTACTCATAGCTGATCATTGGAGATAGCGAGGTGGATGTCGACATTTGTAGCCCTGCTTTCTTCTTCCATATCTTTCCTTATTGTTGTTGTATTTTGGATTCCTGACTATGTTAGTCTTGTTACTTTCGGATCGGTTATGTTAGATGCTCATGACAAGTGACACCCCGATGTTGGGCTTTATTTCCGCACTTATGTTTTGGGGTTTACCCCGTTTTATGGCAAAGATTTTAGTTATTTTAAAAGTCTTGATCTATTTCTGGTTATTATTGAAAGTGTTTTGGTAATGTCGGTTGGCCTAGTATCATCGATAGGCGCCATCACGAGGGGTCGAGTTTTTGGGTCGTGACAAGGTTGTAATCTAAAGTTTGCTCGGTTAGTGAAGTTGAAATCCTACGAGTGTAGGTCATGGTTTTTAATCCCGTGAGCTGGGAGCTTTCCACGTAAAACACTGTTGTGTAATTTACTTACTGCTCTGTATGTGTGTTCTGTGGGAACTGATAAAGAACTAGGTTCTCTATATAGTTTGGTGGACTCTTAGTTTCTTTCAATTGGTATCAGAGCCAGGTTCTTTCTAAAGGGTTAACACCTAGAAAGGATCCATATGGCTGTTCCACCAAACTTTAAAGAAGGTCAATCAACCTACAAACCACTAAGATTTAGTGGACAATACTACGGATGGTGGGAGAACATTGGAGGGCCAACAGTAATAGTTCCAAAGACAAGAAAAGAGTACAACAATGCCGACTGCAAAGCTATAGTAAAAAACATCCGAGCGAAGAAGATCCTCGTATGTGGTATTGGACTAGACGAATATAACAAAATTTCTGCATGTCAATCTGCCTAGGAGATATGGGAGGCTCTCCAAACTGCACATGAAGGAACAACTCAAGTCAAGCAATCAAAGATCGACATGCTCACTACTGAGTATGAATTCTTCAGGATGAAGGATGATGAGTTCATTCAGGACATGCATACTCGATTCACCTCCATCATCAATGAGTTTCACTCTCTAGGAGAGATTATTCCAAGGAACAAACTTGTCAGGAAAATACTTAGTGTATTACCTAGTTCTTGGGAAAGCAAAGTCAATGCTATCATAGAGGCAAAAGATCTGCAAAAGCTGACCATTGACGAACTCATTGGAAATCTGAAGACCCATGAAATGAAGAAAAAGAAAGACCATGAAAAAAGAGAACTCAAAAAGGAGAAGAACCTAGTCCTCAAGGTAGACAACAATGACTCAAGTAGTGAGGATGCTGACATGGTTTATTTGACAAGGAAATTTCAGAAAATGGTTCACAGAAATGGAGGCATTCCTAAAAAGGGCAGCTACAACAGACCAAAAGGCCATGACTTGTGTCATAAATGCAGGAAGCTAGGACATTTCATCAAAGATTGTCCTCTCTGTGAGCACGTGATTTTTGCATCATATGAATTACTCCAAAAGAATATCCAAAATTAGGTTTTTTCTTTAATTATGTGTTATTCTAGGAATTACTGTGCGATTTTCCTGATTGTTTGCATATCTTTGTGAGCATATTTAATTTTATTAATGCATTAAAAAATACAAAAAATATAGCATCTGCACTTAGGATTTGATTATACATTTTTTGGTTAATTTAGTAAAATGTTGTTTTACAAAAATGAAAAATTCACAAAAATAACGTATTTTTGCATTTTAGTGTTTAATGTCAAAATTTTGTGATTTTCTTTTAATTTGGTATTAATTATGTGTGATAATTATTATTTAGTGATAATTAGTATTTTAAGATAATTTGGGTTTTTATACCTTAATTTAGGATTTTTAAGATTTAATTTTTGAAAAAGAAATTAGAAAGAAAATTGAAAAGAAAAAGAAAATAAGAAAGAAAATCTGGTTTTGGGCCAATTTGGCCAAAAGGTCCCCAAGCCCAAAAAAAACCCGTCCAAACACACCCCAAACTTGCCCAGACCCGTCTTTCCCAACCCGGTCAGTCTCCAGCCTCAACCAAACGACATCGTTTCAGGCGTTTCAATCTGGACCGTTGAATCAGCTGATCGAACGGTCCAAAGCCTTCCTCATTACCTGACCCTGACCCGCCCCTGAACTGGTCCAGCCCCAGTCAAATAAAATGACCCTGTTTTGTTTAAAAGCTTTGATCGGAGCCGTTGGATTTCAATCATCCAACGACTCAAATTAAATCACCCATTTTAATATACCCAAAACCTTACCCCCACCCCTCAGAACCTCTCAACCTCTTCGTCTCTAACCAAACCCTAGAGACGCCGCCACCGTACCCTCACCGCCTTAGGGTGGCAGCGCCGGCTCCGTTCACCTCAAATATTACACCCCAGAACCACCACAACCCCCTCTTTCCAAATCCCCGATCTGTTTCCCTCGAATCTTGCCAAAACCTCTCGAATCTCAAATCTAATATCGAGCCCTAAAAGTTTAAAATCGGTTTCCCATGAACCTAATAACATGCATCGATTCAGACCTCTAATCTTCGTCATTAGAAGGATTGATTCATTACAAAACCGATGCTGCTCATTTGTTCTTGACAAAGAACAAATGATTGGCATCAATTTCGGATGAATCAGAGTATCGAGTGTAATTTCAAGTTTAGCCGGTAAGTTCCCTTCATTATTTCTGTTTGTTTAGTGTTTGTTTCATCTCTATCTCTTCTTCTTTTCTACTTTGTGTATCTTAGTTGTCTGACTTCGGATTGAAATTATAATAGTATCTTCCTATTAGGTTAATTTTTTTGTTCATTCATTTCTCTCCATTTTTAGCTTTTATTTTAATTCCTAAAAAAGGGATTGTGCCCTAATTTTGGTTTATCCGCTCTGTCTAGTTTTAGGTTTGTATCCAGCTTCTGTTTTAGTTGTTTAAGCTCATGAGTTTTCTATTGAATCAGTAGGTTTCTAGTTTTCAATTTATGTTTATATTATTCTAATAGGCAGCATATTAGTATCCTCTTGATGTTTTGATTCCTTGTTAAAATGATTATGTTAAATGTGTCAAAGGTCGAATCTCAAATAGGCTCGTCATTGTTCTTTTCTTGCTAATGTCAGTTCAGATTGTTCATATAAAGGGTTATTGTTAACTATGTTTCAATGCTAAACCTATTTAGGTTTCAAAAACTGATGCCCTTTGGTTCTGGTTGCCTAGCAATTCTGTAAATATTTAGAACTTTCAGAGATTCTAATTGAATAATTAGGAACTTAAGGGGTAGTCTGGGAATTATTCAATAAAGGAGATTATTTACCTAACTTAGGAAGCTTCTCAATAGTGGTAGGGTAGAAATTGCATTACTGAATTAATTAAAAGCACTAAGTTAGTGGATAGTTAAGAAATAAAAAGTTGAATTGATAGTGGTGAATGCATTAAGTTGAACAATTATTTATAGACACTAGGGGGCAGACATTCTGGGAGACAGAGAGATAGGCACTGAGTTCATATACACAATAGTATGATACTCTGAAATACTAAAAAAAAAAAGATAGAGTACACACATACACACACTGAGTACAAAGACAAGGAGATCCAGGAATACTGAAAGAGTTAAAAAGAACATTTTGAGAACTCTAAAGAATAAAACTGTTACATTGAGTTACTGGTGATTTCTGAAGTTTCCTTAGTGCTGAAACAATTTCTGGATAGCTGATAGTTGAAATGAGTTGAAATCAAGTCAGGTTTAGGTCTTCTGGTTCATTTTCTTGGATTGAAACTGTTTTCCTGGGCTGTTATTTCATTTTTTTCTAGGTTTGAAACTGGTTGAAAACTGTTGTTGATTGCTGTCCTTTGGGCTGCTGATTCCTCACCCTTCTTCCTCTGTTTTTTCTACATCCAGGTACTTCCTTAGTTCATGATTGAGGCCTGATTGTTAAGCATGTAAAAAGTTTGAAGTTTTGTTAAATGAAGACTCCACTTGAAGCTGACTTCCCCATTTTTTTTTACTATTTCTATGTTCCATAATTAGATCTCAAGTTATATATGTTAGTTAGGGTCTTTTCCTTTGAAATTGGGTATGTGAAAGTGACTTGACGTGGTATTTTGCATTTGTATTGATGAGTAAACAATGGACTCTAATTATTTATTCTCATGTTTGATGTCGTATGTCATTTTTATTTGAAGCCGAACCTGTTTAAGTGTAATAACTTAGGCTGTTTGGACTGTTAAATGGATCACATGATTAGGAAATCGTTTGGCAGATTTGTTCTTTCATGGTTTGAAGTATAGTGTTTGGAGACTATGTGTTACTATGCTTTGTGAAAAATCATTGATAGTTTTGAGGTCATGTGTTAATTTACAGTCACTTGATTAAAATAGCTTGGCTAATGACCTTAATGGTCCAGCCATGTACAGAAATTACTTTGGCATAATTGTGAGCATGTTTAGGTTAATTTTAATGTTAAATTGTCCACTTGAAAATCCCTAAAGTTTGGTTCTACTGTTGTATGCATGGAAAAGGGAATGTAATTGAATTTGGAGACTCATGCAAATACTAGTTAAATTGTTTCAAATTTGATGGGATGTATAACTGGCCTTGCTGCAATTAGCCAGTCTTGATGTTGGCATCCCTCTTAATGTTTCTACACAAAAATGTGCGTCTGGACTCGAACGTGAGTCTCGTCCTTGTGTTCCCTTTGGTTCACCAAAAGTGAAGGCCAACTTTGGGCCTGGGCCTTGTAAATTGCTTTTTTCTGGTCTGCAGGGGTTCGACCCTTGGGCAAGACCCGTTTCTGCTTTCATTCTGCCCGGACTGGGCCTAATACAGGACCAAAACTTTAAAAGCCTTGCCCTGTTCGTTGTTTTCCTTTGGTTTAATAGTTTAAAAATGAAATGTGATTGACTGACTTCCGAATTGAGTTGTTAATTCGAACTAAGGACGGCGTGACTGTTTCCCCTTTAAATGAGACTGGGGTCGTTTCCTCTCTCATTGGACCCAAAATTCATTTTGATTGCTGTGACCAATTGGGTTAAAAAACAAACTTGGCTCAAGGAAATAAAAATGCAAGAAAAAGCTCAGTTATTGATTTGTACTCAATCAGTTAAGACTCAGATTTGAGAATATTGATTTGATGCTATACTTCTTGAGCCTTAGCTGATTTTGTGCTTTAATTGATTTTATATAGCTTATTTGTTCAATGAATTAGTTCGACTTGGGCCTAGTCAGTGGGAGGTTTTTGAACACTTGGGTTGCCGTCACTCAATATTTCTCTTAGGCTTATTCTAGTCCAGAAGCCCAGTGATATTTTTTAAAAGTAACAGTCATGCAATCAGCAGCCTTTAGTGAAGGATCTAGAAAGGATATTTTGTTCATTTAGATGAAAGTGAGTCATGTTAGTAACACAAGTAATTTATGGCTCTCCTGGTTTTAGTTTTGAATACCCTTTTAAAATGGAATTGAGGTGCACCACGCCAAACAAAAAAATAACAATTGCATGCCCTCGTTTTAATTAATCTCGTATTGATCCTTAGAGTTCGAAGTACGCCATTTAGTAAATTTTCATGGCCCTCGCAAACTTGAAAGCGCATAGGTGTTTCAGACACGTAATATTAAATTAACTTCCTTAAACTCGAGTGCGCATTTATGTGACCTAAATCCATATCTCAACAATGTTAAAATATGTCGAAGACCGCGAGTGCATTTATGTGACATGGTTCAAGGCGTGTTTTAGGTGACGTTGAATCTTTCCTAAAAAATAATTAAATAAAAGCGGTTTAAAAAGGATAAAATGTACATAGGCTAGAACATGTATTAAAATCAAGTAAATAGGCCAAATATAACAGTTAAGCGACCGTGCTAGAACCTCGAAATCCGGGAATGCCTAACACCTTCTCCCGGATTAACAGAATTCCTTACCCGAATTTCTGTGTTCACGGACTGTAAAATAGAGTCAATCTTCCTCAATTCGGGATTTGAACTGGGGACTTGGGACACCATAATTATCCCAAGTGGCGACTCTGAATCTTTTAATAAACAATTTCGTTTCGATTGTCCTTTAATTGGAAAAACTCCCTTATACCCTACCGGGGTGTAGGTAAAAAGGAGGTGTAAAAGCTCTGGCGACTCTGATGGGGACCGAACCTAGAATCTCTGTTTCAGGGTTCAGAATTCGAGCTTAGATAAATTGTTATATTTGGATTTATCTGATTTTGTTACATGTTTGGGCCTAATGTGCTAAATGTTGCTTTTTACTGCTTTGATATTATCTGAATTGTATATATAAACTGCTACGAAATCCCTCTCTTCTCTCTCCTGTGGAGTGCACGCTGGTCGTGACTTCTTTCTGTTAGTGTCCTATTCCAAATAGAATGAGGTTCGGACAAGTTGCAAAGCCGGATGATCATTTGGTTACCGGTACGCAACCCCCCTCGGCTCGAGTTGTCCACTCGGGTAAGCCAGGTCTAGAACAAATAAACCCAGATTTTAAACCTAGTATAACAAGACCTCATGCCGGATCCCTAGTAGGAACGTTTGTCTGCATCATGTGCATTTTGACTTTGGAGACTCAACACAGGGGTTGGGTCTGTCTAGGACAGGTGTACCAAAAATGAAAAAGACCATCCTGATGCATCTTACTTGCTACTTGTGCATTTATTTGCTTCGGATTTGCATGCTGACCGGCTTTTGAATAAAAGGAAAGAGTTTGGAAAAGAAAATAGCAGTGTGAAGGCTAAGGGAGGTAACTACCTGTTTTGAAAACCTATATCCCAAAATATACCGAAACTCTGCCGAAAATTTGAAAAAAAAAAGGGAATTTTTATTGTTTTCAAGAAAAATAAGTTGGTTTTTTGTTTTGTCAAAATTGCCCGAACTACGCCATTTTGATTCTCACCGGATGTGGGATACGTAGGCAACTCCCATCGGTTCCAACTGCCCTTTTTGCAAAATGGCCCAAAAAGAACAAAAAATATATTTTTCATTTGAAATGCCATTCTTGTCAAAAATAGCTGAATGTCCCCAAAAGGGCGCCGGAAGGTTGTTTTGCAAGAACATCCACCTTTGGTCATTTTTCACAGTTTTGGCTAGTTAGCTGACACAGCCTTAAAATCTTCGTTCTTGAAATACTGAAAGGCTGTATTTGCAAAACTGGGTTTTTATTTTATTTTGAAAAAAAAATGTGTGTTAATTTTATTTTTCAGTCAAATAAGTCTTAATTTTGCCTAAACACCCTAATAAACATGCAGAATGAGCACGAGTCAGAATTTGCCAGCAACAGTTATGAACAAAATCTCTTTGGAGTTGCGTATGTGGTGGGAAGATCTGGGCAAGTCAGAGCAAGATAAGGTCAATCTGCATTTGGGTGGTCTCACCGGGTTGATGAAGATAAGGCCTAGGGGAGACATCATAAAGGCGTTGGTCACATTTTGGGACCCGACTTACAACGTCTTGCATTTCTCGGATTTTGAACTCACACCCACCTTGGAAGAGATAACAGGTTACATGGGAAGTATTGAAGGGCTGAGGCATAAGTATCTGATCGCTCCAAGAGCCGTTAACTTTCACAAATTCATGGATTTGTTAAAAATAAGCAAGGAAGTCCCATATTCCGAGTTGGAGGGTGGTTTTTCCACTCTACATTTTATATACCGGAGGTACGGGCATATAGGAGGGTTCAACGATCCGGAAAACGGGGTTTGTACAAAGGGAACCAAGCAAAATAGGATGAACATATGCGTTTCGCTTTCATGGTAGCTTTCTTAGGCCTTGTGGTGTTTCCCCGGAAAGATGGGAATATCGATCTGCGGGTGGCTGGAGTCGTCAAAGTCTTAATTACCAATTTCAAGAGCACCCTTGCCCCTATGATAATATCTGAGATATACCAAGCTCTTACAGCTTGTAAAGCTGGGGCAGATTTCTTCGAGGGATGCAATTTTCTACTACAAATGTGGATGATCAAACACCTATGTCACCACCCTCAATATATGAGTTATGGGTCTGCAGAGAAAAGTTGCATTGAAGAGTTCGACACAAGGACTTCAGGGTTCAAGTTACCGGAGGGGTTTGGAGAATGGATAGTCCGCCTTCGTTCCATCACTACGGGACAAATAGAATGTACACTAGGTTGGCTTCCCGTTTAAGAAATTGTGTATATACCCGCCACTGGTCCTTACTTCCTCCTAATGGGTCTTTGAGGTATTCAGTCGTATGCTCCCTACCGAGTGATGAGACAATTGGGAAGGTGTCAGGTGATGCATCCAGATGAAGATCTCAGTATTTACGCGGTTGAGATTAGCTCCGACGACCAATTTCACAAAGAAACAGTTCGTTCTATTTGGAACGAGTGCCAGTATTTGACGGTGAACACTCGAGTGCGGGACCTATCTAGAGGCAAGGTTTCACCCGCCTATCTTGCCTGGTATATAAAGAAGAACACTGCAAGGGCTGAACCAGAAAGACCGGCCAAAAAACAGCACATTCAGGAATTCGCCGAGGCATCACAAGAACCGTGGGCTTGGTTGGCCAAAGAAAATGAGTACAGGGCCACAATAGGAAAGCTGGAAAAGCAAGTCAAAGACCTTCAATTCGAGAATGGCTTACAAGCAGCGGCGGATGAGGGTGAAAAGAAAAGGCTAGCCAAAGAAAATAAGGCCATTCGAGCCTTGATTGAGAAAATGAAAATAGCGGCAGAAAATCTAGTCAGAAGTGCCAAAGATGAAAATCTCATATATAACCTGAGGCAGAAAGTGGGTGAATATAGTTTTGATTTGAACAAAGTAGAAGGTGAACTAGCCAGGGCTCGAAAGCAATTGGCTAAAATTGCGGAAGAACGAGCACGCTCGGTTAAACAATTAAAAGAAAGATACGACAATGAGGTTGCGGGTTTAAACAAAAAGGTCGTCACCATTGAGGACAAAATGATCAAACAGGCGAAAGAATTCAAGGCTAAAAGAAAACATCTGGAAAGAGATTTGCAACAACTTCAAGAACAAAATCAAGCAGCCGAACAAACTCTGGAAGCCAGGTCACGGCAGATTGGGCGTTTGTTGCAAGAAAAGTGTGTCATAAGAGAAAGAGTCAGAAAGATCACCGACTACATCACAATGAAGTGCAGTAGTTGTGAGGATATGACTAGATCTATGTTTTTCGCCACTGTGATGACCTTTGTCCACTGGATAATGGAAAGTCTCTACCACCTCCAAGGGGATTTAGCACGTCGACCTGAGGCGAGACCAAATAATGTCCCGCGGACCCCAGGAACAGTTGAGGCACTGATGTATTCGTGATTTTCACTTGAGTCTGTATTTTCTTTCTATTGGAGTCTGTCAGTTTGTTTTCAAACTTGTATTTTCTTCTGTTGTAATATGTTGGCTTGTTTTTCCTTTCATCAAAGCCCGTTAGTTTGAGTTGTTATAATCAAAATAGTTGTTTTTTGTGAAAATTCGAACATAAAAAAAGGGTTTTGTTACTTGTACCCCAGAACTACGCTCGGTCTGATTCATGCATGGTCATGATACGTAGGAAATCTTCATAGGATTCGACCACAACAAAAAGAAAAGAATAAAATGAAAAAATGGAGGGGAATAAAAGATAGGTGTGAGTAACAATAAAAGGGAAAGGTCAGGAAAAGCCGGAATGACACAAGCAACCGAGCAAATACATGATAGAAATGACTAATTGCCTAGGTGCATTGCATTTCTATGTGTGGTTGCTTATTTGTTAAAACTCTAATCACTAACAAGTTTGGTTGTTGTTCCAGAATTCAAGCAGTTAGTTCACCTAAGTATACTGGCAACCCACCCATACCAAACCAGATCCAAAGGAGAAATAATCATGTCTATCCCAGATATAGACACCAGTGTCATCGAAGGAGAAGAGTTGGACATTAACACCATGAAAAAAGAGATGTAAAAATTGAAACAACAAATGGCCGAAATGTATCAGGCCTGGGCTAAAGGACAACTGCCATCAGCTTACCCGGCTAACCCTACTTCACTCCACTACCGACTCAAACTCAGGATCATCCTGCCACCGATCTATCCCCGAGCTTTCCCATTTACCAACACTACCGGGTCACCACTTCTCATACACCACAATCTTCACCCCCTAAACCAATTCCATACCCTCCTCCACCAGTAACTCTTGTCTTCGTAGCACCTCCACCAGCTACATTCCACAAATCTCCTAGCGAGCCTATGTTCTAGGCCCAGTACAACCAATACTACCCCTCAGAGCCCACTTTTAAAGCTCCAGAAACCCATTCCTATACTCCTCGCTTTGACCTCCCGATAGAAGCTGATAAACCAGTCAAAAATATCAAACAGGAGGAGATGTTCAGGAAAGTTAAAAGCTTAGAACAATCATTCAGAGACATGCGGGGGTTGGGAGGGCAAGTAAGCGTGGCCTACAAGGACCTATGTCTGTTCCCGAATGTGCAATTACCGGCAGGTTTCAAGATGCCCAAGTTCGATCTATACAACGGGCACGGTGATCCAATAGCCCACTTGAGGGGTTTTTGCAGCAAGATGAGGGGAGCGAGAGGAAAAGATGAATTGTTAATGGCTTACTTCAGTCAGAGTTTGAGTGGATCAGCATTGGAATGGTATACCCGCCAAGACCATGAAAGATGGTACACATGGGATGACCTGGCGCAAACATTTTCTTGTCACTTCCAATACAGTCTTGAGATCATTCCAGATCGACTGTCCTTGATTAAACTGGAGAAGAAGCACAGTGAAAGCTTCAGAGAATATGGTTTTCGATGGAGGGAGCAAGCAGCAAGAGTAGATCCCCCAATGAAGGAAAATGAGATGGTAGATTACTTCCTACAGGCTTTGGAACCTACTTACTATGGCCATTTGGTTTCAACTGTGGGAAAGTCATTCAATGAAGTGGTAAAGACGGGGGGCATGGTAGAAGAGGGCCTCAAGTCGAATAAAATCATGAGCTATTCAGCTATCAAAGCGACTACTCAGGCTATTCAGGGTGGCATAGGAGGGATTGAGAAGAAGAAGAGAGAGGAAGCATCAATGGTTGATTCAGGAACTTGGTCCGGATCCAGAGGTTCACCTTACCACTACAATCAACCTCGACCCCACCAACAAACTTATCACCACAATCCACCCCAACACTACTATCCCCCACCAGAACCTCATTTTCCGTCCACCATGCACAAGCATACAACTAACCTCTGCCCACACTTAATGGCGTGCTCCCATCCTACAAAATACTTATCCAAATCCACGATCCTACCAAAACACTCCCGGACTAAGTTTCTGACCTAGTCAAGCATTCAAGGGTGAAAGGTTGCAGAAAAAGAAAACCTTTACTCCGTTGGGAGAATCATACACTAGTTAGTTCCATAGGCTAAAACAACTAGATATGCTAAGGTCGATATAGTCCAAACTCCAAAGAATCTTGACTATACTATCAGCTGTGAGTATTGTTCTGGTACTCCGGGTCATGATACAAAAAAGTGCTGGAACTTGAAAAGTACGATACAGGAGCTTATTGATACCAATAGAATTGAAGTTCAAGCTCCCGAGGCACCCAATATCGACAGGAATCCGATGCCAGCCCATCAGGAGGCGAATATGATTGAAATAGTGCATGTGGAAGGGGAATCCAAGAAGCCATCATAGACCATCATGATGATTCGGTCTAGTGGAGTCAAGATAGATGAACAATCAGCAGGTGAGAAGTTGGTGCTCAAGCCGAGCAAAAAGAGTGTTGAGCCATCTGTGGCTGTTGAGAAGGGGTCTTTAAGCAAAGTTGCAACGAAACATGAAGGGGTGAAGGTGATTGTACCAGGAGCGACCAACAAACCCATCATAATCGTGGAAGGTGCCCGCGTAGATCGGGTTATTATCAAGCTGGTAACCCAGTTACCAATAATTAACAGCAAGGCTATTCCATGGAATTACGAATGTGTAACACTGATGTACAAAGGGAAGGAAGTCAAAGAAGAAGTCTATAAAGCACAGGGTTTAACTCGCTCGGGAAAGTGTTTTACTCCCGAGGAGTTAAGAAGAGCAAAAGATAATCCGACACTAGTAAAGAAAGCCATAACTAAAGAGGAAGCGGAAGCATTTTTGAGGAAAATGAAAGTGAATGACTATTCAGTTGTAGAGCAGTTGAGGAAAACGCATGCTCAGATCTCATTGCTCTCATTGCTAATCCATTCAGATGAGCACTGTTAGTAGCTGATGAAAATCTTGAATGAGGCCCATGTTCCCGACAAGATCTCGGTAAACCATCTGGAGAAGATAGCAAACAAAATATTTGAGGTAAACAGAGTTACTTTCTCCGATGATGAGTTGCCCGTGGAGGGTACCGAGCATAATAGGGCACTTTATCTAATGGTAAAGTGCGAAGATTCTATGGTTACCAGAGTTTTGGTCGACAATGGGTCTAGTGCGAACATTTTCCCTCTCTCCACGTTGAACAAGCTAAAAGTGGACAATGATAGAATTCACAAGAATAGCATTTGTGTTCGGGGGTTCGATGGTGGGGGAAAAGATTCAGTAGGTGATATAATACTGCAATTGACAATAGGGCCCGTTGAGTTCACTATGGAATTCCAAGTGTTAGGCGTGGCAGTTTCTTACAATCTTTTGCTAGGGAGACCCTGGATTCATGCCGCCAAGGCAGTACCATCTACTTTGCATCATATGGTTAAATTTGAATGGGACTGACAGGAAATTGTGGTGCACAGTGAGGATAATATGTGTGCCCAAAGTGATGCCATCATACCTTTCGTCGAAGTTGAAGACGACAAAGGGCCATGGGTATATCAGGTCTTTGACGCAGTATCAGTTGAAAATATCCCAGAGAGGAAAAGCATTCCAGTTCCTAAAGTAACAACCGCGTCAGTCATGGTGGTTTCTGAGATGTTGAAGAATGGCTTCATACCTGGCAAGGGTTTGGGTGCTTCGTTGCAGGGCATCGTACAACCAGTGTCTCTGCCCAAAAACTTAGATACCTTTGGTTTGGGGTTTAAGCCCACAACTGCGGATGTAAGAAGAGCTAGAAAGTTGAGGCAAAGGGCGTGGGTCCTTCCAAAGCCCATCCCACGACTATCTAGATCATTTATTAGGCCTAGTGCCAGAAAGTGCCCAACAGCAACGGTTCCCATTTTATTGATTGATGTTGATGGAGATTTAGATAAGGGATTCGAGAGGTTGTTCAGTGATGTTAACATGGTGGAAACTGGAGAAGGATCAAGTCAAGCGGATGTGCAATTCATTGGGCCAAGTGCAAAGATCAGTAATTGGGAAGCTACTCCGCTTCCTACTCTGAAGGAGTCTTGATAGTTTATTTTGAGTTTCCTTTAGTTTGTCTGGGTTATTCCAGGGTTATAATCCAGATTTTTTTTATCGTTCAGTCTGTTTAAAGTGTGCAAACCTTGTTATCTTTCATCTTTCAATGAAATGCAGTTTCCCTTTCTTTATCATTCCTGATAGTTTTTCTTTTCTTTTCTGTACAGTTCTTTTTACGCTGGTTCTAATGACATGGCATGCATGAGGAATCCTCAGACCAGTCTTAAAAATCAATCTGATTTCGAAATAATAGTTCAAGAAGTAGATTGTGACTACGACTCAGAATACGATGAAGATGAAGCTTTCGAAGAGATTAGTAAAGAGTTAATTCACTTCGAAGAAAAACCCAAACCCAACCTGAATGAAACAGAAGACGTCAATTTAGGGGACACAAATAATATCAGAGAGACTAAAATAAGTGTCCATCTCGAGCCAAAGATCCGGGAAGAGTTAATCAAAGCACTCATCGAATACAAAGATGTTTTTGCATGGTCGTATGACGACATGCCGGGTTTGAGCATTGATTTAGTGGTCCACAAATTACCCACTGATCTAGTGGTTCCTCCCGTCAAGTAAAAGTTGAGGAAATTCAAAACTGATATGAGTGTGAAGATTAAAGAAGAAATCACCAAGTAGTTGGATGCAAAGGTTATTCGGGTCACTTGATATCCTGTTTGGTTGACTAATGTAGTGCCTGTGCCGAAGAAGGATGGCAAGATCAGAGTATGCGTTGATTACCGCAATCTCAACAAACCAAGTCCGAAGGATAACTTTTCACTACCCAATATCCATATTTTGATCGATAATTGTGCCAAGCATGAGATTGGATCTTTTGTGGATTGCTATGGCAGGTATCATCAGATTCTAATGGATGAAGAAGATGCAGAAAAGACGACATTCATCACGCCATGGGGAACTTATTGCTATCGGGTAATGCTATTTGGTTTGAAGAACGCCAGGGCAACTTACATGAGAGCGATGACTACTGTGTTTCATGATATGATATACAAAGAAATTGAGGTATACGTGGATGATGTGATCATAAAACCAAAGCATCAGGCCGACCATGTTGGGGATTTGAGGAAACTTTTCCAGAGGCTTCGCAGGTACAACCTCAAGCTCAACCCTACCAAGTGCGCATTTGGTGTTCCATCCGAAAAATTGTTGGGATTCATAGTCAGTCATCAAGGCATTGAGTTGGACCCGTCAAAGATCAAAGCTATCCAAGAATTGCCGCCTTCAAGGAACAAGAATGAGGTAATGAGTCTATTAGGGAGGTTAAACTACATCAGCAGGTTTATTGCTCAGCTCACGACAACTTGTGAGCCTATTTTCAAGTTGCTGAAGAAGGATGTTGCTGTCAAGTGGACTGATTAGTGTCAAGAAGCATTTGATAAGATAAAAGGATACTTGTCAAACCCACCCGTGCTGGTTCCGCCAGAACCAGGGAGACCTTTGATTTTTTACTTGACAGTCCTAGAAAGTTCATTTGGCTGTGTACTGGGGCAGCATGAAATCACCGGCAGAAAGGAACATGCCATCTACTATCTTAGCAAGAAGATCATGGCTTATGAGGTTAAGTACACTCACTTGGAAAGGACATGTTGTGCCCTAACTTGGGTAGCACATAAATTGAAACATTATTTGTCGTCCTACACTACTTACCTCATTTCGTGCTTGGATCCGTTGAAGTATATCTTTCAAAATCCTATGCCGACAGGAAGACTTGCAAAGTGGCAGATTTTGCTCATGGAATTTGACATCATCTATGTGACTCAGACTGCGATGAAAGCCCAAGCATTGGCCGATCATTTGGCCGAGAACCCGGTCGATGATGAGTACGAGCCATTGAAAACTTACTTTCTTGATGAAGAGGTGATGCATATCGATGAACTGGAGCAAATTGAAAAACCAGGCTGGAAACTTTTCTTTGATGGGGCTGCTAACATGAAAGGAGTCGGAATAGGAGCTGTGCTTATTTCTGAAATAGGGCGTCACTATCCTGTTACGGCGCAGCTTCGGTTTTATTGCACCAAAAATATAGCTGAGTATGAGGCTTGTATTTTGGGTCTAAGGCTAGCTGCAGACATGGATATCCAAGAAGTCTTGGTCTTGGGAGACTCGGATCTTTTGGTACATCAAATTCAAGGAGAATGGGAAATGTGAGATTTGAAGCTCATACCGTACCGACAATGTTTGCATGATCTTTGTCAACAGTTTCGATCAGTGGAGTTCAGGCATATTCCAAGGGTTTATAATGAGGTCGCTGATGCTTTGGCTACCCTGGCATCAATGTTGCACCATCCGGACAAAGTTTATGTCGATCCTCTGCATATTCAAGTCCGAGATCAGCATGCTTATTGTAACATGATTGAAGAAGAACTTTATGGAGAACCATAGTTCCATGATATCAAGGAGTACATCAGAATAGGGATATATCCAGTACAAGCCACGGGGGATCAAAAGAGAACAATTCGAAGGTTGGCAAGTAGATTCTTCTTAAGTGGAGGAGTTTTGTATAAAAGAACACCAGTCCTTGGATTATTAAGATGCATAGATGCTAGACAAGCTACGACTGTCATGTCCGAAGTACATTCGGGAGTTTGCGGACCACATATGAGTGGATATGTGCTGGCGAAGAAAATTCTCCGAGCAGGTTATTATTGGTTCACCATGGAGCGAAATTGTATCAGTTTTGTGCGCAAATGTCATCAGTGCCAAGTACATGGAGATCTGATTCATTCTCCACCATCGGAATTGCACACAATGTCAGCACCATGGCCCTTTGTTGCTTGGGGCATGGATGTCATTGGACCAATTGAGCCAGCAGCATCCAACGAGCACAGATTCATTCTGGTAGCCATTGATTATTTTACCAAGTGGGTTGAGGCCAAAACTTTCAAATCGGTGACCAGGAAAGCAGTGGTCGATTTTGTTCACTCAAATATCATCTGTTGATTCGGAATCCCAAAGGTGATCATCACGGATAATGGTGCTAATCTTAACAGTAATTTGATGGAAGAGGTATGTCAACAGTTTAAGATTACACATCGCAATTCTACCCCATATCGTCCTAAGGCGAATGGAGCAGTCGAGGCAGCCAACAAAAACATAAAGAAGATACTTCGGAAAATAGTAGAAGGTTCGAGGCAATGGCACGAAAAATTACCATTTGCGTTGTTGGGTTATCGTACTACTATCCGTATTTCGGTAGGTGCAACTCCTTATTTGATGGTATATGGCACTGAAGTAGTAGTACCTGCAGAAGTTGAAATCCCTTCCCTTCGGATTGTCGCTGAGCCTGAGATTGATGATGATGAGTGGTCAAAACCCGTTTGGAGCAGTTGAACTTGATTGATGAAAAAAGATTGGCAGCAGTGTGTGGCCAGTTATATCAAAAGAGAATGGCAAGATCATACAACAAAAAGGTGCGTCCCCAAAAGTTTGAAGTGGGGCAGCAAGTGCTGAAACGTATCCTTCCGGATCAGGCTGAAGCAAAAGGCAAATTCGCCCCAAATTGGCAAGGGCCATTCATTGTGATCGGAGTATTGTCCAATGGTGCTTTATGTTTAACAAATATCGAAGGAAAATGCATAGACATGGCCATCAATTCTGATGCAGTCAAGAGATATTATGTATGATTTCTTTGGCATAATTGTTAATTGTTTGTATTTGGCATTATTTTGAATATTGAAATGACGAAGGCAATTTGTTCTGCTATCTAAACACTTTACCCTTTGTTACCTTTTTTGAGCCTTATTTTTTTCTTTCATACCCCTCTTTTGGAATCAATAACGAATAAGAGAGAAAAGAAAGAAAAGAAAAAAAGAGAAAAGAAAAGAAGTGAAAAAAAAGGTATAACAACAAGGAAATTCAGGTATGAACTACGTTTGACCTGATTCCTGTTAAGGATACGTAGGCAGCCTCACGGCTCGATCATAGTAAAATAAAAATCAAAAGATCCCCAAGCAAGAAACTGGGGCAGAAGTTGTGATTATGATAAGAAATCAGATTCCAAAAGTTGTAATTCTAACCCATTTGAGTTGTTTTTGAGCCTTTTAGTACCCTTTGCTTTCCAACCATAACCAAGAGCCCACATCACTATCCAAAGAAAGACCTCCCGATCAGTCTTCGAGAGATGCCAAGTCAAACAAGCAAAGAGAATTCATACCAGGGGCAACACGTTGGTTTAAGAAGGAGAAATCAAAAAAATGAGAGAGTCTTATTGATGAAAACCCTCATGGGCACCATGAGGCGACGAAAGTTGAGAGAAATAAAATGAGAGAGTCTTATTGGTGAAAACCTTCACGGGCACCATAAGGGGACAAGGAATAGAGAAATGAACAAATGAGAGGGGTTCGATGGTAAAAATCCTTCAGGGCATTGCAAGCTGAACAAGGTTAGTGATTCAGCAAAGAATTAGGTTGTGGAAACTTGGGAGCACAAAGTATGACAATTGGAAAACTGATTGGTGGAATAGATTTGGTTGATTAATCCAAAATGCATACCATGTTCATTGGTGCTAGTTACTCCACTCAGATAAGTTTCTTTTTCTTTCCTTCCCCAAACAGTCATCCAGAGTTGGATTTTCCTTTTCAGTCCTATCTTTTGAAATCATCGCATTTCATTTCTTTTGGTTTTGTTTAGCTAAGGCTTTTTCAATGGTAGTTTGGTTTTAACAATGAGAAGGAATTTCAAAGCTTACTACCAGTTTCCAATATGGCGAAAAGCGAAGTGTGGCTAGAACATGCCGGAGATAGTATGAGGGGACATAAAGTGTCATCGAAAATCAATTGGCAAAGTGGTTTAGGATCTCGTGGGAGATGTAAGGGTTCAGATAGAAAGATCAGAAGTAAAAACCCACAGTTGGGGATCCTGCAGTTAAGGATCAGTCAGAAGGTCAGAGACAATTTCTTAACCAGTTCAAGGCAATCGATCGAAGCAAAGCATGGCAAAGAGAAAAACCACCCCCAACAATAATGCCACCATTAATCACTACATTTTAAATTGACAAGATTTTTCTTTGATTTGAAACAGGGGCATAAATTTCATTTGTTTCGGAGAAACCCTTCGTGAGGAAAGAGCAAGTCCCAAGCAGGTTTGATCACGAAATTTTCAGGACCCTCCTGGATAATGGGATTTAATTTAAAATTATCAGGACCCTCCTGGATAATGGGACTTAGTTTTAATTCGAAACAATCATGAGTAATAAATATAGCATAAAGGTACACCAAAGGAATATAAGTTGGCTTCGAAGTTTGCATAGGAATTTTCAGGACCCGCCTGAATAATGGGACGTAACTTTAAGAATTCCATTAGATAAGTAAGTTCTTTTATAAGAAGGTACAATTTAGCTCTAAAATCGTCATTTGTAGGATAAACTTTATTTGAAATTTCAGGACCCTCATAGATAATGGGATGTAGTTATAAAACCATCTTAAATAACAAGATTCAACAGATACCATGCCTTTAGAAAATAATGTATCTTTGAAACATGCATTTTACCAGAAGTTTTCAGGACCCTCCTGGATAATGGGATTTAGCTTTCAAATTATTAGAGATATTTAGTAACATGATTCAGTTAACACTCACAGATGCGCCCAGCTACCAAACTGGGGCAGAAAATTTCCTTTTCGTTTTGTCTATTTTGTTGAAGTCAGATACCCGTCTGAAGAACATGGAAGGACAACACGGATATTAAGGATAAAAGCAGATCAAGACCAAGCAATCAGGCGTCCACCCGGAGAACAAGGAACAACAGTTGAAATATCAACAATCAAGCGTCCACCTGGAGAACAAGGAACAATAGTTAAAGTATCAGCAATCAGGCGTCCACCTGGAGAACAAGGAAAAACAGTTAAAGACTCAGCAATCAGGAGCCCACCTGGAGAACAAGGGAATGCAATTCAAGCTTCAGCAATCAGGCGCCCACCTAGAGAGCAAGGGAATACAATTCAAGTTTCGGCAATCAGGAGCCCACCTGGAGAGAAAGGGAATACAATTCAAGTTTCAGCAATCAGGCGCCCACCTGAAGAGCAAGGAATACGACTCAAGTTTCGGCAATTAGAGGCCCACTGGAGAACGAAGGGAGGAAGCAATTCGAGTTCGAGTAATCAGGAGCCCGCCTGGAGAACAGAGGAAAGGGAACAATAGTCAAAGGAAGACATTTAAAAGGTTCAACAATCAGGTACCCGCCTGAAGAAAAGGGAAAGCATCTCAAAATACAATTCAAGTCAACAACAAAGGAACTTCTAAGGAAAATACAAGTCAACGAGGCAACATCAGTCACAAGATCAAGTTTGAAAATAAATCTTTGTAAAGCATAGATTATAGCTTAGTCTAGCTTCTTCATTTTTGTCATGATGTAATAAGGATGTCAGTAAGCAGTATCAGCAGCAACTGCATGGTAGTCCCAGCTACCGAAACTTTCCGAACTACATTGACCTGATTCCTTTATAGCCAAGGATATGTAGGAAACCTTTGAAGTAGAGATTCAGTCAAATCTTTCAAAAAATGCTTCCCACGGAGTATTCAAACGGGTCAAAATTGCTCGTATCCGCTCACTTTATATTTGCACGAAAACTCTTCGTGTTTCCGGGCAAAGAGGGGCAGCTGTGAGCACGTGATTTTTGCCTCATATGAATTACTCCAAAAGAATACCCAAAATTAGGTTTTTTCTTTAATTATGTGTTATTCTAGGAATTACTGTGCGATTTTCCTGATTGTTTGCATATCTTTGTGAGCATATTTAAGTTTATTAATGCATAAAAAAATATAAAAAATATAACATCTGCACTTAGGATTTGATTTTACATTTTTTGGTTAATTTAGTAAAATGTTGTTTTACAAAAATAAAAAATTCACAAAAATAACGTATTTTTGCATTTTAGTGTCTAATGTCAAAATTTTGCGATTTTCTTTTAATTTGGTATTAATTATATGTGATAATTATTATTTAGAGATAATTAGTATTTTAAGATAATTTGGGGTTTTATAGCTTAATTTAGGATTTTTAAGTTTTAATTTTTGAAAAAGAAATTAGAAAGAAAATTGAAAAGAAAACGAAAATAAGAAAGAAAATTTGGTTTTAGGCCAATTTGGCCAAAATGTCCCCAAGCCCAAACAAAACCCGTCCAAACCCACCCTAAGCCAGCCCAGACCCGTCTTCCCCAACCCGGTCCGTCTCCAACCTCAACCAAACGACGTCGTTTCAGGCATTTCAATCTGGACCATTGAATCAGCGTGATCGAACGGTCCAAAGCCTTTCTCATTACCCGCCCCTGACCCGCCCCTGAACCGGTCCATCCCTAGTCAAATAAAATGATCCCATTTTGTTTAAAAGCTTTGATTAGAGCCGTTGGATTTCAATCATCCAACGGCTCAAATTAAATCACCCATTTTAATATACCCAAAACCTTACCCCTACCCCTCAGAACCTTTCAACCTCTTCGTCTCTAACCAAACCCTAGAGACGCCGCCACCGTACCCTCACCGCCTTAGGGTGGCGGCGCCGTCTCCGTTCACCTCCAAAATTACACCCCAGAACCACCACAACCCCCTCTTTCCAAATCCCCGATCTGTTTCCCTCGAATCTTGCCAGAACCTCTCGAATCTCAAATCTAAGATCGAGCCCTAAAAGTTTAAAATCGGTTTCCCATGAACCTAATAACATGCATCGATCCAGATCTCTAATCTTCATCACTAGAAGGATTGATTCATTACAAAATTGATGCTGCTCATTTGTTCTTGACAAAGAACAAATGATTGACATCAGTTTCGGATGAATCAGAGTATCGAGTGTAATTTCAAGTTTAGCCGGTAAGTTCCCTTCATTATTTCTGTTCGTTTAGTGTTTGTTTTATCTCTATCTCTTCTTCTTTTCTACTTTGTGTATCTTAGTTGTCTGACGTTGGATTGAAATTATAATAGTATCTTCCTATTAGGTTAATTCATTTATTTATTCATTTATGTTCTTTTTTAGCTTTTATTTTAATTCTTAAAAAAAGGATTGTGCCCTAATTTTTGTTTATCCGTTCTTTCTAGTTTTAGGTTTGTATCCAGCTTCTGTTTTAGTTGTTTAAGCTCATGAGTTTGCCATTGAATCAGTAGGTTTCCAGTTTTTAATTTATGTTTATATTATTCTAATAGGCAGCATATTAGTATCCTCGTGATGTTTTGATTCTTTGTTAAAATGATTATGTTAAATGTGTCAAAGGTCGAATCTCAAATAGGCTCTTCATTGTTCTTTTCTTGCTAATGTCAGTTCAGATTGTTCATATGAAGGGTTATTGTTGACTCTGTTTCAATGCTAAACCTATTTAGGTTTCAAAAACTGATGCCCTTAGGTTCTGGTTGCCTAGCAATTATGTAAATATTTAGAACTTTTAGAGATTCTAATTGAATAATTAGGAACTTAAGGGGTAGTCTGGGAATTATTTAATAAAGAAGATTGTTTACCTAACTTAGGAAGCTTCTCAATAGTGGTAGGGTAGAAATTGCATTACTGAATTAATTAAAAGCACTAAGTTAGTGGATAGTTAAGAAATGAAAAGTTGAATTGATAGTGGTGAATGCACTAAGTTGAACAATTATTTATAGATACTAGGGGCAGAACATTCTGGGAGACAGAGAGATAGGCACTGAGTTCATATACACAGCAGTATGATACTCTGAAATACTAAAAAAAAAGATAGAGTACACACATACACACACTGAGTTCAAAGACAAGGAGATCCAGAAATATTGAAAGAGTTAAAAAGAACATTTTGAGAACTCTAAAGAATAAAACTGTAACATTGAGTTACTGGTGATTTCTGAAGTTTCATAGTACTGAAACAATTTCTGGATAACTGATAGTTGAAATGAGTTGAAATCAAGTCAGGTTTAGGTCTTCTGGTTCATTTGCTTGGATTGAAACTGTTTTCCTGGGCTGTTATTTCATTTTTTTCTGGGTTTGAAACTGGTTGAAAACTGCTGTTGATTGCTGTCCTTTGGGCTGCTGATTCCTCACCCTTCTTTCTCTGTTTTTTCTACATCCTGGTACTTCCTTAGTTCACGATTGAGGCCTGATTGTTAAGCATGTAAAAGGTTTGAAGTTTTGTTAAATGAAGACTCCACTTGAAGTTGACTTCCCCATTTCTTTTTACTATTTCTATGTTCCATAATTAGATCTCAAGTTATATATGTTAGTTAGGGTCTTTTCCTTTGAAATTGGGTATGTGAAAGTGACTTGATGTGGTATTTTGCATCTGTATTGATGAGTAAACAATGGACTCTAATTATTTATTCTCATGTTTGATGTCGTATGTCATTTTTATTTGAAGTCGAACCTGTTTAAGTGTAATAATTTAGGCTGTTTGGACTGTTAAATGGATCACCTGATTAGGAAATCGTTCGGCAGATTTGTTCTTTCATGGTTTGAAGTATAGTGTTTGGAGATTATGTGTTACTATGCTTTGTGAAAAATCATTGATGGTTTTGAAGTCATGTGTTAATTTACAGTCACTTGATTAAAATAGCTTGGCTAATGACCTCAATGGTCCAGCCATGTACAGAAATTACTTTGGCATAGTTGTGAGTGTTTAGGTTAATTTTAATGTTAAATTGTCCACTTGAAAATCCCTAAAGTTTGGTTCTACTGTTGTATGCATGGAAAAGGGAGTGTAATTGAATTTGGAAACTCATGCAAATACTAGTTGAATTGTTTCAAATTTGATGGGATGTATAGTTGGGCTTGCTGCAATTAGCCAGTCTTGATGTTGGCATCCCTCTTAATGTTTCTACACAAAAATGTGCGCCTGGACTCGAACATGAGTCTCGTCCTTGTGTTCCCTTTGGTTCCCTTTTTTTGGTCTGCAGGGGTTCGATCCCTGGGCAAGACCCGTTGCTGCTTTCATTCTGCCCGGACTGGGCCTAATACAGGCCCAAAACTTTGAAAACCTTGCCCTGATCGTTGTTTTCCTTTGGTATAATAGTTTAAAAATGAAATGTGAGCGACTGACTTCCGAATTGAGTTGTGAATTCGAGCTAAGGAACTCTTCATTGTTTGAAACAGTTCTTGTTTGAGTTTGGACTTGACATTAGGCTGGGGCGTGACTGTTTCCCCTTTAAATGAGACTGGGGTCATTTCCTCTCTCGTTGGACCCAAAATTCATTTTGATTGCTGTGACCAATTGGGTTAAAAAACAAACTTGGCTCAAGGAAATAAAAATGCAAGAAAAAGCTCAGTTATTAATTTGTACTCAATCAGTTAAGACTCAGATTTGAGAATATTGATTTGATGCTATGCATCTTGAGCCTTAGCTGATTTGGTGTTTTAATTGATTTTATATAGCTTATTTGTTCAATGAATTAGTTTGACTTGGGCCTAGTCAGTGGGAGGTTTTTAAACACTTGGGTTGCCATCACTCAATATTTCTTTTGGGCTTATTCTAGTCCAGAAGCCCAACGATTTTTTTTTAAAAATAACAGTCATGCGATCAGTAGCTTTTAGTGAAGGATCTAGAAAGGATATTTTGTTCATTTAGATGAAAGTGAGTCATGTTAGTAACACAAGTAGTTTATGGCTCTCCGGGTTTTAGTTTTGAATACCCTTATAAAATAGAATTGAGGTGCACCACGTCAAACAAAAAAATGACAATTGCATGCCCTCGTTTTAATTAATCTCGTATTGATCCTTAGAATTTGAAGTACGCCATTTAGCAAATTTTCATGGCCCTCGCAAACTTGAAGCGCATAGGTGTTTCAGGCACGTAATATTAAATTAACTTCCTTAAACTCGGGTGCGCATTTATGTGACCCAAATCCAAATCTCAATAATGTTAAAATATGTCGAAGACCGCGGGTGCATTTATGTGACGTGGTTCAAGGCGTGTTTTAGGTGACGTTGAATCTTTCCTAAAAAATAATTAAATAAAAGCGGTTTAAAAAGGATAAAATGTACATAGGCTAGAACATGTATTAAAATCAAGTAAATAGGCCAAATATAACAGTTGAGCGACCGTGCTAGAACCTCGGAATTCGAGAATGCCTAACACCTTCCCCTGGGTTAACAGAATTCCTTACCCGGATTTCTGTGTTCGCGGACTATAAAACAGAGTCAATCTTTCCTCAATTCGGGATTTGAACCGGTGACTTGGGACACCATAATTATCCCAAGTGACGACTCTGAATCTTTTAATAAACAATTTCGTTTCGATTGTCCTTTAATTGGAAAAACTCTCTCATACCCTTCCGGTGTGTAGGTAAAAAGTAGGTGTGACACTCTCCATAAGCAAGACCAGTACAGGCACAACACAGATAAAACAGCTAAGAGGAACCAGGTTCCTGACAGGAGATTCAAGAGAAAAGATGTTGCTGACAATCTTCTGAAACAAGCTCTTGGTGCATGGGGAGATTCCTCTAGTAAATATGAGGGAGATGATGAACAAGGCGACACCTCCATGATGGTCATTGAAAGTGAAGCAACTGAATATGACTCTATCTTTGCCCTGATGGCAAAATCTGACGAGGAGGAAGATGATGATGACGATGAGGTAAACTTTCTAGACGTTCAAAGAAATTTGAAGTCTTACTTTCAAAAAAAGCTTGTATCCTTAGCTAATGTCTTGATTGATGCTTATCATAATCTTATCAATGATAAAAATATGTTAACTGTGGAACTAAGAGAGGTAGAATATGAGAGAGATGATTTAGTAGTTGTAGTCGTTGATTTAAAAGAAACCATTAAGGATTTAAAGAAAGAAAAGGATGCTCTAACTAAGAAAATTAAAAACATAGAGCATGAGAGAGATGACTTGTTGGTAGTAGTTGTGGATCTAAAAGAAACAATTGAAGTGTTAAAAAGAAAAAATAGTTCTGGAAACACTAAAAAAGGTAAGGAAGTGGCAAGTGAGGCACACATTTAACTCGAAAATGGGCTCAAAATGGTGAAACTGAGTCTGTGTGCCGAACTTGAAAGAAATAGACAACTTCAGAAAAATCTAGGCAGGGTTAAAAACGACCTAGATAAATCTCTAAAGTGGACCTGGTCCTCTGATACAATCACTTCCATGTATAAAAATAACGGGAGGAACAAGCAGGGAATTGGGTTCCAAAAGGAATAGGCTCCTTACAACCCACATAGCAAGTATGTTATTGTCCCTGATAACTGGCTTTGCACTTATTGTGGCAACACTGGGCACTTTAAAGAATCATATAAAGCTAAATTTTAGTCCCAACAAAAAAACAAAGTTTTTGTTTAAAAAGTACCTGCTACTAAGGAACCTGGTCCTTCTAATAAAACACGTGTGATGCCTGCTTGGACAAGAAGAAGTTTAATTCACCCTTTTTCTCATTACAAGGGACCTAAACTTGTTTGGGTTATAAGTCTAATCTCTGATTTTCTTGTGCATGGAGCAGTGAAAGGAAGCAACCAAAGATGGTATATCGATAGTGGCTGCTCCGAGCATATGACTAGAAGAACTGATGGTTTCCTTTCACTCAAAGCCCTGCAAGGTGGGAATGTGTCCTTTGGCAATGGCAAAAAGGGATATATTCTAGGAGTTTAAATAGTTGGTAAGACACCCACTCACTCAATTGAGAATGTGCACTATGTAAATGGCCTGAAATACAGCCTACTAAGTGTCTCTCAAATCTGCGAGAAAGGAAACAAAGTTGAATTCTTATCAAGGACTTGCATAGTCACCAGTCATGTGACTGGTGAAGTGGTTCTAATGGAAAAACGATTCAAAATATCTACGTTGCTGATTTTGAGTCCTTAAACAATGGGGATCTTATATGTTTAAGTGTTGTTGATGATGATGCTGAGTTATGGCACAGAAGATTGGGATATGCAAGCTTCTCGTTACTGAATAAGCTGGTTAAGAAGGACCTGGTTCGTAGGTTGCCTAAGTCAATGTTCAAGGATCATAAGGTATGTGATGCACGTGTAAGAGAAAAGTAAGTCAGGTCGCCAAAAAAGGAAGTAAGCACCTTAAGGCCACTTGATCTCCTTCATATAGACTTATGTTGACCTATGAGGGTGCCCAAAAGAGGAGAAAAGAAGTATATTTTTGTCACAGTTGATGGTTACTCCAGATTCACATGGACCAATTCCTCAGAACCAAGGATGAAACCTTTCTATTTTTACTGCATTTGTGAAGCAGATTCAAGTGAAGATGAACTATAATGTTGTAAGCATAATATCTGATTATGGAACAAAGTTTGACAATGCTAAGTTTGATGAATTTTATGTTGAAAATGGTATAAATCATAATTTATGTATGCAGAATCTAAACCTATGATTAACATAAACAATCAAACCAGAATTCACTAAAAACATTATACATACATACTCATTAAACAAACATCATAACAACACATCAAAGATAATTCTACAGAAGGTCACTTTATTATCGAGGCTACAACAAATCAAACAAACAATGCCCCTGAAATCATAATCAACATCCTCGTGCACTTTCTCCTCCAATTTTCTGACTTTGGAAGCTTCAGCCTCGGGTAGAGCCTCCATGGCAATTATTTCTTCTTTCAATTTGTTCCTTTCAATTTTAACCGCTTCCAAATACGACATTGTAACCAAATCACTATTATGGAACATTTCATCTTCCCATTCAAAATAACCACAAGAACTAATCTGTGGAAGATAAAGTAAAAAAGAACAGAAAAGCTTTAAGTAGACCAAAAATCAAAATAAACTGAGAAAAAACTAAGTTTTGTGAAAGAATTAGAATTACACGTACCTTAGGCTTCGGACATTTATAGAATCTCCTTCTAGGGTTAAATGCAGTCGTTGAAGTCAAGTGGTTAGCAATAATGCCACATCAACACCTGATCTGGGATGAACAACTACCTTGCGACATTGATGGAAGAGAAATTTGTGAAATATATGAACCTAATTATTCAACAATAGAGCCTAAATAAGTGTAGGGAAATATAGGTAGAATCGAGTTGGTATTATTAGGGTCTAGTTTGTGGAGAGAGGTTTTAATCTGATGGGGTCATCTGATGTGGTAGCTGAGATGGACAAAAACTTGGAGGGGTCAACTGCCATAATGGATGATCGTTAGGGTTAGGTATAATTTAAAAAAGATTGTTAACAGTAGGGACTAGAATGGAGAAAAGTATAATGGGGGTCAGATGTAAATAATAAGCAATAGAAGATGGGCAATTTTGGACTTTCTCTTTTTGAGAAATTCCAATAGCTCTCTATTTCACGAAGAACTCATGTTATAGGTACTTCAGATTTTCACTCAAATTCCTCAAATCGAAGGGATATAGCCCGATAGCCGGTTGAAAATAAGTAAAATATGGCTAAAATTGGTAATAAGTTCGGAGTTAGACAAAATGACTAAATATTTTCTTTTTGCAGACACATGGAGTAAATTTCCCAATCTTAAATCATTGACTGATCTACTTTTAACAAAGTATATGAGAAAATAATTTACCTTATTCCAAGAGGCATAACTCCTGTTGAAAAAAAAATTTGTTCATGGAATATATAATGGGGGTCAGATGGAATATAATTACTTTTGAAAAAAATTTGAAGTTTTTTTTAAGTTCTCAAAAATTGGTTTAGGGCAGTTTTTAGGAGAAATTTTTTAACCACTCACAAAACTTCAATGTTTATTCAAATAAAATGTATGTCTAAACATAACTTCAACTTCCTTTTCAACAACTTCAAAATTTTTTTTTTCAAGTTTCAACTAAATCTATGTCCAAACGCTATCTTAGAAGCTAGTAGTAGGATTCTAAGAAAGACAAGTTGACCAAAAAAATGACATACACGCAAAACTCATTGGAAGTTCATACAAGATTTTGACACTCATAACTAGGCCTAAGATAAGCTTTTCACATCATGTGCGAACAAAACTTCCATCTCAACCTCCACCGCAATACAATCATTGACAATGAAACCTTTTTCCTGATTATGCAACTAGCTTAAAGGCATGAAACCTGGAAACCCCCAATTCTACCTAGTGTTTTAAAACCATACATTAACTGTCCAAGGGCAACAATAGAAAGCAAGGGATCCATTAGACATATTATTTAACAGACTAAAACTATTTAAAAAGGAAAATGACAATCATGTGACCTAAATAAGGAAATAACTTCACACAAATAAGTTCCAAGCAACAAAGGAGCTCAAGCTTATAAGTGCAGCAGAAAACCATAGAATAAGGCAATAAAGAGCTAATACTAGCACCGACGAAGACTTATGCTGTCACGACCCAAAATCTAACTAGTCGTGATGGCACCTAACCCAACCCACTAGATAAGCCAATTAACAACTGTCACACCTCCTTTTTGTGCGCCTGGCCCCGAAGGGTTAATGCGCGAGGGAGTTTTTCCAATTTAAGTGACAATATTCGAAATGAGATTATTTATTTAATTCAGAGTCGCCACTTGGGAAAGGTTTTGGCTTTTGGTGTCCCAAGTCACCGGTTTATCTTGAATCCCAAATCGAGGAAATTTTCGACTTTTCCAAATGAAGTCTGCGAACCAGAAATTCTAAGTAAGGAATTCTGTTGACCCGAGGGAAAGTGTTAGGCACCCTCGAATCCCGTGGTTCTAGCACGGTCGCTTAAATTGTTATAATGGCTAAATATCTGATTTAAATACATGTTGTGACTTATGTGCTTTTATTAAGTTTAAACCGCTTTTATTATTATCATTTATTTTTATAGAATTGCAACGTCGTGAAAATGCATCTCGAACCACGTCACAATCAATGCACCCGTAGTTGTTAACACATTTCGACTCCGTTGAGATTTGAATTTGGGTCACATAAATGCGCACCCGAATTTAAGAATGTAATTTAATTAAGTCGCGCCTAAAGAGTCTAACGCGTTATTATCTTTGGGGAAGGCAGTGAAATTCACTAAACAGTCCATCCCAAATTCTAAGTATTTATTATGAGCAATTATTGAGGGCCCCGCAATTTGCATTTTTATTTGGCGAGGCTCGTCTCATTATTTTTTTTAAGGATAATCTTAGCACGACTACATTTTTTTTTTGTTTTCTAAAATAAATGAAGATAAGGTCCTACTTTATTTACATACTTTCGAGTTATTATGGTTAAGTTCCAAAAGTGAGTTGTTTAAGGAGTTTGCATGGCAATGCATAGAATATTCTACATACAGACAGAAAAGAAAGAAAAGGCTACATTAAATTACAACTTCAAATCTTTCTCATTTTTGCATTCATGCTTCGAGTGGCTTACAAGATGAACCAGTGTATCAGTTTGTGTACCTGGTATTTGGAAAACAAGGAAAGAAGATGAAGATCAGTAGAAGCAGCAGTAGTGTAAATACACAGCAACAATAACAACCCAACAGCAGCAATTCGAATCAGATTCAAGGCCCAGAAAACTTTGAAGAAAAAATCGAACAACTCAAATAGAACAAACCCAAAGTTTGTAAACCAACTAAACAGCAACAAACCATGCGTTTATTAAAACCCGAAACTAAATTGTTTTTATTTTCTCTTTTTAAACTCTATCACCCTCTCTTCAGATTTTCAGAATGTGTTCCTCTCTCAAAATAATCCTCAAAAATCTTTCAAGTTTTAGTCTAAGTTTTTTTCTCTCAAGTCTTACTTTTCTCTCTTTATGTTCAAGTCTTCTCAAATGTGTCAAAATGACTCTATTTATAATAAGACTCTAGTCTTGAATCCCCCACCCCAAATATTCCCCAATGGCATGCTTTGTTTCCCACTTTCTTAAACAAATGAATTATTCCCCACTATTTTGTGTCTTGTCCCCCATTATATTAAACAATTATACCAAACACACCCATTATATTTTGTCCCCCATGCCTAACATAAACAATTACAATATTCCCCCCACTACATTATGTCTTGTCCCCCATTATATTAAACAATTATATCACCCACACCCCATTACATCTTGTCCCCCATGCTTAACATAAAGAATTATTCAAAATGTTCAATTACCAAACTACCCCTCCGACCTTATTGCAATTACCAATTTACCCCTGAACGTACTGCAATTTACCAAACTACCCCCATCAGCTCTAAACAAACAATTAATCAAACTTAACCAAAATATAGTCAATATGACCAATTTCTACACAAATTCGAACAACAAATCACATGAACACGATGAACAACACAACTCTAAATTAATGGAAATAAATTAACCATATCGGGAACCAATCCTGGTTAACTTAGACCAAAAATGGATGAGCAATGAAACAACAATATTAACAACACAATACATGATTCATCAACGAATCAAAAACCAAAACATAAATTCACAGGATTAAATCTATTTTAAACAACAAAATATGACGGATTCACATGATAAAACCAACATATTTCCCTATTACAACTAAATTCTTTTAGACAAAATAACAAAAACAAAACCGAAGAAGAAACAATTATGAATTTAAACTTGAATCTAACAAACATTAACAATTTCTGAAAAAATACATAACACATGAAACAAACTGAAAAATAATTAATTAAACTTAAATTTGAATCTAACGAACATTAAACTAACAATTTCACATGAACAAACTGAAAAATTAACAAAACAAAGAACACAAACAAAACAAAAATCAAATATTTACCGATTTTAGATTTGATAACATCAAAATAAAATATGGATAAAAGTGAAATTCAAAAACCACTAACCGGAATGAAACGACGAACAACGACTGACCAAGACGAACTCGGATGGACTGTTTTGACGACCCCAACCAAAACTCGAACAAACGGCGACGAAGACGAACCTAAGAAGCAACTGAAGGAGGTGAAGCAGAAGAACACAGCCATGGGAGCGATGAAGAAGCTGCGGGCAGCATGGTCATCGATGGGGTTTGGGTTTGGGTGTGAAATGGATGGTTGGCCATCGCGGAAGCAGCAGATGCAGCAACGTCATGGTGGAAGGAGGAGACGCAGCGGCGACGAGCCTCGATGAAGCTGGAAAATGCAGCAGTGACAGCAGTTGTCCATGGCTGGACGTAGCAAAGAAGAAACAGTAGCAGCTGGCCGTTTGGATGGAGAAGACGACGAAGCAGTGGCAGCGTCAAAAAATGGAGGAAAAGAAGCAAGCAGCAACGGCGAAGAGGAAGGTACGCAGCAGCAGCTAGCAGGTCGTTTGGTTGTTTAAATGGTGGACGCGGGCAGCAACTGCGTCGAGGAAGGGAGGGGGGGCAGTTGTCGTTTGAAGCTAGAGCTTGAGGGGTCGTTCATGGTGAGGTGTCGCCTTCGACGAAGGAGATGAAGACATGGCGACCAACGACCATGCGAGCTCATGCTCGAGCTCGACGAGGCAGCGACGATGGTGTTGGAGCTTGTTCTGGGCGTGAGGAGGTGGAAAGGCTGCCATGGTTGTGTGTTTTTGAGTTTGGGGAAGAAGAAGATAAGGTGGGGGCGGATGGGCGGATGGGTTTAGTTTAGGGTTTTTTGTTTTTGTTTTGTTTTTGTGTTTGAAAAAAAAAATGAAGATAAGGGTGTTGGGTATTTGGGTTAATGGGGCAGACTGGGTCGACCCGATTTGAAGTGGACCGGGTCGTGGGGAAGGTTGGACAATTGTTTGGGCCTGGGGTTGAAATTTGAAGAAGTGGCCCAATCCGATTTTTCTTTGTATTTTTGTTCTCTTTTCTTCTTTTATTTTTCTAAAACTAAATTCTAAAAATCCTTAAATTATTATTAAGAACTAAATTAAGTTATAACAGCGCAAATTAACTCCCAATAACAATTAACGCACAATTAAGTAATAATTAAGCATAAAATTGTACATTTGGACATTAAATGCTAAAAATGCAAAAGATGCCTATTTTTGTAATTTTTAATTTTTGTAAAACAAATTTAATTGCTAACAATTGTAGAATTAAATCCTACATGCAAAATGCGACATATTTTTGTTTTTTTTATTAATTTAACAAATAAACATGCACAGACAAATACAAATAATTATCCAAAAATATCACAAAATCTCACGAAATTGCACACCAAGGAAAATCATTTTATTTTGAAATTTTTTGGGAGTAATTCTCATATAGGGCAAAAAGTAATAATTAAGCATAAAATTGTACATTTGGACATTAAATGCTAAAAATGCAAAAGATGCCTATTTTTGTAATTTTTAATTTTTGTAAAACAAATTTAATTGCTAACAATTGTAGAATTAAATCCTACATGCAAAATGCGACATATTTTTGTTTTTTTTATTAATTTAACAAATAAACATGCACAGACAAATACAAATAATTATCCAAAAATATCACAAAATCTCACGAAATTGCACACCAAGGAAAATCATTTTATTTTGAAATTTTTTGGGAGTAATTCTCATATAGGGCAAAAATCACGTGCTTACAGCTGCCCCTCTTTGCCCGAAGACATGAAGGGTTTTCGTGCAAAGATAAAGTGAGCGATTTTTGCCCATCCGAGTTCTCCGTGTGAAGCATTTTTTTTTTGAAAAAGATTTAACCGAACCTTTACTTCAAAGGTTTCCTACATATCCCTGGCTAAAGGGGAATCAGGTTAATATAGTTCGGGAAATTTTGGTAGCTGGGACTACCATGAGATTGCAATGCTTGTTGTTACTGTTGTTGCTGGTGCTACTACCGCTTTACTGACCTCCTTATTACAACCAAAGGAAATTGCAACTGATCTAACTACTTATGCCTGTCAACCGCTAGTTACAAGATTCCTATCTATAATTCTTTTGCAACTTGATCTTGGGTCTTAGCTGATTCTACTTGTAGACTTCGATCCGAATCTTGATGCTTGCAAGTTGTAGGCGCTCTTTTATTTCTGCAGTATTGAATGAAGCGGGATTGACGGAGCCAGGAAATTTGATCCAATTTTTGAACGACCTGCCCTTTGTTTGTTCCAATATGTGGGAACATCTTCTTTTTTTTCTTTTGTTCTTTCTTCTTTTCTTTATTCTGGATTGAGACTCATCCCGTAGGTCGTCTCGATCCATGCACCTCAGGGTCAGACCTGCTGAAACAACAAAACAAACGAACGAAATTTTCTGCCCCAATTTCACTAGGAAAATTTCGTGAGTTAATTGTCATGAAAATTTACAGCACTGATGAGGGGATTGGAAAAACTCTAGTCTACAAAACGCAACTCCGGGACTGGAGCCCTAATGTCGACATAAGGTAAGAAAAACGCTCAGTTCAGGGATTGGAGCCCTGATGCTGGCTAACAGAAAAATGCTCAGTTCAGGATTGGAGCCCTAATGCTGGCTAACAGAAAAATGCTCAGTTCAGGGTTGGAGCCCTAATGCTGGCTAATAGAAAAATGCTCAGTTCAGGGTTGGAGCCCTAATGCTGGCTAACAGGAAAATGCTCAGTTCAGGGTTGGAGCCCTAATGCTGGCTAACAGACAAATGCTCAGTTCAGGGTTGGAGCCATAATGCTGGCTAAATGGAAAATGCTCAGTTCAGGGTTGGAGCCCTAATGCTGGCTAAATGGAAAATGCTCAGTTCAGGGTTGGAGCCCTAATGCTGGCTAACAGAACAATGCTCAGTTCAAGGTTGGAGCCCTAATACTGGCTAACAGAAAAATGCTCAGTTCAGGGTTGGAGCCCTAATGCTGGCTAACAGACAAATGCTCAGTTCAGGGTTGGAGCCCTAATGCTGGCTAAATGGAAAATGCTCAGTTCAGGGTTGGAGCCCTAATGCTGGCTAACAGAACAATGCTCAGTTCAGGGTTGGAGCCCTAATGCTGGCTAACAGAAAAATGCTCAGTTCAGGGTTGGAGCCCTAATGCTGGCTAAATGGAAAATGCTCAGTTCAGGGTTGGAGCCCTAATGCTGGCTAAATGGAAAATGCTCAGTTCAGGGTTGGAGCCCTAATGCTGGCTAACAGAAAAATGCTCAGTTCAGGGTTGGAGCCCTAATGCTGGCTAACAGAAAAATGCTAAGTTCAGGGTTGGAGCCCTAATGCTGGCTAATAGAAAAATGCTCAGTTCAGGGTTGGAGCCCTAATGCTGGCTAACAGACAAATGCTCAGTTCAGGGTTGGAGCCCTAATGCTGGCTAAATGGAAAATGCTCAGTTCAGGGTTGGAGCCCTAATGCTGGCTAAATGAAAAATGCTCAGTTCAGGGTTGGAGCCCTAATGCTGGCTAAATGGAAAGTGCTCAGTTCAGGGTTGGAGCCCTAATGCTGGCTAACAGAACAATGCTCAGTTCAGGGTTGGAGCCCTAATGCTGGCTAACAGGAAAATGCTTAGTTCAGGGTTGGAGCCCTAATGCTGGCTAAATGGAAAATGCTCAGTTCAGGGTTGGAGCCCTAATGCTGGCTAACAGAACAATGCTCAGTTCAGGGTTGGAGCCCTAATGCTGGCTAAATGGAAAGTGCTCAGTTCAGGGTTGGAGCCCTAATGCTGGCTAACAGAACAATGCTCAGTTCAGGGTTGGAGCCCTAATGCTGGAAAATTCATCGGGTTATGCTGGGAAGATTCATCGGGTTATGCCGGAAAAGGGAAAGAGTCCTCGGGTTATGCCGGGGGAGTCATCGGGTTATGCCGGAAAAGAAAAGTCCTCGGGTTATGCCGGGGAAGTCATCGGGTTATGCCGGAAAAGGGAAAATGTCCTCGAGTTATGCCGGGGAAGTCATCGGGTTATGCCGGAAGATTCATCGGGTTATGCCGGAAGATTCATCGGGTTATGCCAGAAAAGGTCCACGGGTTATGCCGGGAAGATTCATCGGGTTATGCCGGAAAAGGTCCACGGGTTATGCCAGGAAGATTCATCGGGTTATGCCGGGAAAGGGAGAGAGTCCTCGGGTTATGCCGGGGGAGTCATCGGGTTATGCCGGAAAAGAAAAGGGTCCTCGGGTTATGCCGGGGAAGAAAAGTGTCCTCGGGTTATGCCGGGGAAGTCATCGGGTTATGCCGGAAAAGGGAAAGAGGTCCCTGGGTTATGCCGGGAAAGGGAAAGAGTCCTCGGATTATGCCGGGGGAGTCATCGGGTTATGCCGGAAAAGGGAAAGAGTCCTCGAGTTATGCCGGGGATTTGGATAGAAAAAGCTCCTTGGGTTATGCCAGGGAGATCCGTGGTTTATACCAGGATAGTTGAGGAATGGGGTCCTATGCTACCATGATTTGTTTTTCTTTTGGGATTTTCATTTTTATTTCTTGTCTTTTTTTTTTTTTTTTTGGTTTTCCTTTTATATTTCCTTTTATTTATCAAAATACTTGAAAGAATTCTGGGGAAACTTCCTTTTGGTCGTTTTCCTGCTGCAAAGCTGTTTCAACGCTCGTGCACTTCATTTCTTTTGGGCTACACCTGCTTCTTGCACGGTTGCTTTGGATCACACCTGTCTCAATATTCCTAAACAAAGAAAAATTGTCAGTTTGAAAACGGTGGTTGGTTCGGTGGCCTTGATCGTTCCAATTGCTTGGTCTCGGCCTAATTCCTGTTGAGAAACTCTGCCATTGATTAGATTCACAGGCGACCCCTTTTAAACTGATCGGACTCGTATTTCAGGATTTTGTGATGATTTGCCCGTGTAAGGCTTTGGTTCTTTCATCCCATTCTGCTTGGGGATTCTTTACAAGGCCAACTCAGTGGGGATTTTTATTGGGGAGACTCTGTGGGGATTTGTACAAGGCAGACTCGTTGGGGATTTGCTGGGGCAGACTCTTTGGGGGATTGTACAAGGGGAGACTCTGTGGAGATTTTTACGGGAGACCCTGTGGGGATATGTACAAAGGGAGACCCTATGGGGATTTGTCGGGGTTTATTTTTTTTTATTTTTTTGTGTGTCAAGGATTGTTTGATCCTCAAACCTATACTGCAATGGCTAATCGCGTGGGACTTAACCTTTCCAACTTTATTTTACCTTTGTAGGCCTTTCTTTTCTGTCTTCTTTCTTCCAACTTCAATTTTAGAGCATTTGGGGGTACCTTGGTTTCTTCAACTTCGCTGAGGCGATTAACCATGTGAAACTCAAACCTTTCAACTTCAATTGCCTTTATAGGCTGCCATGGCCAGTCGAGGTCATCTTGATGCCCCCTGCTGAGGTTGGGTGCCTTTTGCACATTAGCGTGTATCCAACAAAAGCCCTGTAAATCAGTCTTGCCATCCTTTCTTTGTCTTGGTTTTGGAACAGTGTTAGACCAAAAGGGATTCAAAGAGAAACAAATAATTGAATGGAGAATGAGTTTAAAACTAGAAGTGTCCCTTTCGGAGTACATGCAGACTTCAATGAACATGACATGCCTTTTGGACTGGATGCCTGATCTGTGTAAACCGTCTGACTCTCAAAAATTCATCACAACTTTGCCTTGAATACCGAGGAACCTTTCTAGGACTCTGTTGATGTCGATGGCTGTGAGGATCTTATTTTCGATCATGGGCGCCCTTTGTGGGTTTTCACGAGCGGGCATTTTTCATCTCATTTCTTACCATCTCCTTATAGTGCTCGTGTGGGTTTGCATTAACAAGACTTCTCATTTTGATTTTCTCTGCTTAACGTCGCCTTACGATGCCCGTGTGGGTTTTCACCAGCAAGACTCTCTCATTTTATTTCCTCTGCTTACCGTCGCCTTACGGTGCCCGTGTGGGTTTTCACCAATAAGGCTCTCTCATTTTATTCCTCTCATTTTGTTGTATTAGATCCAAATAACTCCATCCTCCCATTTTGAACCGCTTTGCCGATTGATCAGAAGGACTGGAACAAGGTTTGGGGTGAAAAGAATTTGGATTGAACTACAACTTTGGAACCCTTTAGGCGGGATCATTGTTGAACCGTTATAACTTCTGCCCCATTTTCACTTTTGGGGGACTTCTTGGATTTTGGTTTTGGTGTGACTGAACCCCAAGGAGAGGTTGCCTACGTATCCTTTCGGAATCAAGTCAAACGTAGTTCAGGCAACTTTTGTTTTTGGATTTTTTTTTGTTTTTCTGATTTGCTTTGTTTTTCACTTCCCTTCCCTTTTTTTCATTTTTATTGTCTTTTTTTTTGTATATATATTTTCTTATTTTTCCAATTCTTTCTTCTTCTTTTTTTTCATTTCAATTTCTTCTTCCTTTTTTTTCATTTTATTTTCAATAATATTTTCAGGTTCCAAAGAGGGTAATCAAAGAAGAGTAACCAGCTCAAATGGGTTTGCAAAGGGTTGATAGTGTTTGGTTAGCGAGAATGAAAGCCTTCGTCATCTCAACCGGAAAAGATTTTATATATAAAGGATCCAACATAGTACCTTTTGACTGCATTTGCATTGACAGTTATTTCAAGGACATTTCCTTCGATGTGTCCCAAGTACAACGCACTCTTTTTGGCAGTACTCTTGTTGTAATGTATGGACCTTTCCAATTTTGGGAACCAATTTTCCTTCAGTTGTTCCAACTCTTTGTCTTGTTTCCTTAAGCTATTCTTCATTGCGACCCAATTCTTGATTCATTATTTCGAGGTCTGACAGAGTTTTAAGATTCGGGCATGAAGTCCGCAAGCATGTCATATTATTGAAATCTGCATTTAACAGAACTAAAAGAGAATGAGAAAATTGACAAGATTTAAGAAAAGAGATATTCCGGGAAAATGAAATATCAATTTCATTTGATTTTTTTTGATTTTTTTCTTTCTTTTTTTTTTAATTTTTGAAGGGAGAAGGGTTTACATCGGAAAGTAAGACAATAAAGTAAAACATTTGGATCACACCCTGAGACAATCCAGATGCAGAAAAGATAGCAAGATTGGCTACCGAGACTCCCGTATGATGGGGAACTTTCAGGCTTGGCAATCATTTTTTTTAGCTTTTCTTCTGTCTCGGCAATGGATGCGATAGCCTTCAATGCCAGATCAAATTCCTCTGCTTCACATATCATTCCGTCTATTGGCCTATTTGTGAGAGTTGGCAGGGGAATGTTCATCATCTTAGGAACCTTTTCGTCCCGGAGAACGATTCTTTCAGCTTCAATCAAGTCTTCAACTGCCATTTTGAGGGTCCAAATGACTAGCAATCCTTTGTACCGTGTCCCACTTCTCCAGAGTGGTATTCACATCTAGTATCAGCTTGATGCGGGGGGACTCGATGTTTGGCCGATTTGGGGCCACTGGCTGAAGCAGACTTCGTCTGACTAGCTTTTGGAACAAGCCTGAGTATGATTCACCAATATAGGTGAACTGATTCCTTTTGAAAGACTCTCTTGGGTGAGGATTGTACTGAGGAACATTTGATTGGGGACTATATGGAGCTTGGTAAGGATGGGCATTTCTGGGAGGTGGAGCTCAGTTTTGTGTATAATGTTGTGGCCGCGTGCAAGGCTGCATGTTCATCACCGCATACCAACAAAACCAATCACCTGAACAGAACCTGGCTGACAACCTTGTTAGTTTTGAGGCATTTAACATATAGGAAATCGCACATTAGGATGCAATGCACCTAAATAGTTAAATGTTTCTACCATGTGTTTGAACGGGCTGCATGTTTCATCCCGGCCTTAAACTAGCCCTCTTCACTATGTACCTCTTTTCTTTTATTCCTGCCTCTCTTTAGCCACTCTTGATCTTGTTTTTGCTGCTCTTTTTTGTTTTTGGCACCCTTTTTTTTATTTTAATTTTTTTTCCACTCTTTTTCCCTTTTTCACTTTTTTTTCAGTTTATTTTTTCACTCACTTTATTTTATAGCTATGATCGAATCCGATGGGGATTGCCTACGTATCATGACCCCGCATGAATCAGATTTTGCGTAGTTCGGGACAAACAAGTGCAAAAATAAAGAAACAAGTGTTCATTTTGCATTGTGCTCATCCTGAACATTTATTAAGGTGATTTAAGCAAAAATGATTTGACTCGAAAAATGATTTGACTATTTCTTAGAAAAGAGAGATCCGATTTTCGAACACGGCCTTTCAGCACTTCGGGGATGAAGATTTTAAGGCTGTGATGGTCAATCGATCCAGACTCTACAGGATGACCGAAAGTGGCCGTTTATGCAAAGTCAGCCTTCCGCCGTCCCTTTCGGGAACATTTGGCTATTTTTGACAAAAACAACATCACTTGATTTATTTATGACTCTTTTTTTTCAGAATGGTGACCCGACATTGGGAACATGGCCTAGCAGAGCCTCGGGGACGAGGATCCTAAGGCCATTGGGCAATTTGTTTTTTTTTTAAAATGACCAAAAATGACTGTTTATGCAAAGTCAGCCTTCCGGCGTCCATTTCGGGAACATTCGGCAATTCTTGACAAAACAGCATCACCTGACTCATAAATAAAATTCTGACATTTTTGCTATTTCTGAAAAAAGGGAGGTTGGACCCGATGAGGGTTGCCTACGTATCTCATACCCTGTGAGAATCAAACCGGCGTAGTTCGGTCGATCGTGAATAGAGTAAGTAAATTAACTCTTTTTTTTTTTGGAATAATTTTTTTAAAAAAAATGCTTTAAAAGAATAAAGGTTTTTTTTTTTTTGGATTTTTGTTTCTTTTGGATTTTACTAAAAACAATGCTTTAAAAGAAGAAAAGGATATATTTTTTTGGATTTTTGAACTTGACTCTATTTTTATTTTTGAAAGAAAGACTTCTAAAAAAAAATAATTCCTTTTCTTTTGATTGGAACTTTGAGAATTTTAAAAGTAAAAAAGAAAATATTTTTGTTTGAATTTTCATTTGTTCTCTCTTTTTCTAAATAAGAAAGAAAATATTTTCTTTGGATTTTGGCTGTCGTCTCTTAATTTTCGAAAGAGGCACTTTTAAGAAAATATTTTAGATTTTCGAGTTTTTTTTTTAAATTTACAAAAGTACTTCTAAAGAAAAATGAAAATATTTTTTGACTTTAATTTTTTAATTCTATGACATTTACGAAAGAAAGACTTTTAAAGAAGAAAAGTCTTTAAAAGAACGAATATATATATATATATATATATATATATATATTGATTCTTTTTTTTTTTTGATTTTTGGAAAAATACTTCAAAATAAAGGAAACCCGTATTTGGATTTTGATTTTTTATTTCTTTTTATTATTATTTTTTTCTTTATTTCTTTTTCCGTATGAAATACTTCAGAAAGAAGGAAACTACCCCTTTCTTTTTTTTTGAGTTTTAAAAACTTCTTTTTTTTTTTTTGAGTTTTCTAAGGAAAAGATTTTTAAAGAAGGAACTAATGAAAACTATTTTTTTTGGATTTTTTTTGAAAATTGGGGTCGAAACCGATGAGGTTTGTCTACGTATCTCACATCCGGTGAGAATCAGACCCGCGTAGTTCGGTCCGATCAGGCGTAGAGTAAATAAACTAAACCCCTTCTGACTACAATCTTTTAAAGAAAAGGAGAAAAATATTTTTCTGGATTTTTATATTTTTTTTGTATTTTTTGAAACGAGACTAAGGAAATATTTATGAATTTTAAACTTCTTTTCACTCTTTTGTTTTTTTGAAATTTCGAAAATCTTTTAAAGAGATACTACAAATGAAACAATATTTTTTTGAATTTTGAATTTTCTCCCTTTTTTTTACTTTTAAATAAATACCCCTTTTTTTGATTTTGAAAGTGATTAAAAGGAATTTTTTTTATATGTTTTTTTTAATAAATCAAACTAGAAGACAAATTTTGTTTTCATTTTTTCTTTTCTTTTTTTTAAGAAAATTTCGGCGAGGTTTTGATACTACTTGGACATTGGTTTTATTTTTCCAAAAAAAATAAGTAATTATCTCCCTACGCTGCTATTTTTTCCTTTTTTTTAGAAACCGGTCAGCATGCAGATCTGAAGCAAATAAATGCGCAAAACAGACGGGATGCAGCAGGATGGTCTTTTCATTTCAGGTTGCCTGTCCTAGACGGACCCAACCCCTGTGTTGAGTCCCCTATGTCAAATGCAACATGATGCAAATAAGCGTTCCTACTAGGGATCCGGCATGAGGTTTTGTTATACTAGGTTTATAACCTGGGTATATGTTCTAGACTGTGTACCCGAGCGGACAACTCGAGTCGAGGAGGGGGCTACGTACCGGGGACCCGCGAGATCGTCCGGCTTCGTAACTTGTCCGGCCTCTTTCTTATTTCAGGTATTGACACTAATAGAATAGGGAGCCTCGACCAGCGAGCTTCTCCCCGGAGGTAAAAAGAGAAGGGTTTCGGTATAGTTTATATACAGTTCAGATAATATCAAAGCGGTAAAAGACAACATTTAGCACGTTATGCCAAAACATGTAATAAAGATCAGATAATAAAGCCAAATATAACAATTATTCTAAGCTCGATTTCTTGAACCCTGAACCAGAGGTTCTGGGTTAAATCCCCACCAGAGTCGCCAGAGCTGTCACACCTCCTTTTTGCGCGCCTGGCCCCGAAGGGTTAATGCGCGAGGGAGTTTTTCCAATTTAAGTGACAATATTCGAAATGAGATTATTTATTTAATTCAGAGTCGCCACTTGGGAAAGGTTTGGCTTTTGGTGTCCCAAGTCACCGGTTTATCTTGAATCCCAAATCGAGGAAATTTTCGACTTTTCCAAATGAAGTCTGCGAACCAGAAATTCTAAGTAAGGAATTCTGTTGACCCGAGGGAAGGTGTTAGGCACCCTCGAATCCCGTGGTTCTAGCACGATCGCTTAAATTGTTATAATGGCTAAATATCTGATTTAAATACATGTTGTGACTTATGTGCTTTTATTAAGTTTAAACCGCTTTTATTATTATCATTTATTTTTATAGAATTGCAACGTCGTGAAAATGCATCTCGAACCACGTCACAATCAATGCACCCGTAGTTGTTAACACATTTCGACTCCGTTGAGATTTGAATTTGGGTCACATAAATGCGCACCCGAATTTAAGAATGTAATTTAATTAAGTCGCGCCTAAAGAGTCTAACGCGTTATTATCTTTGGGGAAGTCAGTGAAATTCACTAAACAGTCCATCCCAAATTCTAAGTATTTATTATGAGCAATTATTGAGGGCCCCGCAATTTGCATTTTTATTTGGCGAGGCTCGTCTCATTATTTATTTTTTAAGGATAATCTTAGCACGACTACATTTTCTTTTTTTTTTTGTTTTCTAAAATAAATGAAGATAAGGTCCTACTTTATTTACATACTTTCGAGTTATTATGGTTAAGTTCCAAAAGTGAGTTGTTTAAGGAGTTTGCATGGCAATGCATAGAATATTCTACATACAGACAAAAAAGAAAGAAAAGGCTACATTAAATTACAACTTCAAATCATTCTCATTTTTGCATTCATGCTTCGAGTGGCTTACAAGATGAACCAGTGTATCAGTTTGTGTACCTGCTAATTGGAAAGCAAGGAAAGAAGATGAAGATCAGTAGAAGCAGCAGTAGTGTAAATACACAACAACAACAGCAACCCAACAGCAGCAATTCGAATCAGATTCAAGGCCCAGAAAACTTTGAAGAAAAAACCGAACAACTCAAATAGAACAAACCCAAAGTTTGAAAACCAACTAAACAGCAACAAACCACGCGTTTATTAAAACCCGAAACTAAACTCGTTTCTCACTTTGTTTTTGTTTTCTCTTTTTAAACTCTATCACCCTCTCTTCAGATTTTCAGAATGTGTTCCTCTCTCAAAATAATCCTCAATAATCTTTCAAGTTTTAGTCTAAGTTTTTTTCTCTCAAGTCTTACTTTTCTCTCTTTATGTTCAAGTCTTCTCAAATGTGTCAAAATGACTCTATTTATAATAAGACTCTAGTCTTGAATCCCCCACCCCAAATATTCCCCAATGGCATGCTTTGTTTTCCACTTTCTTAAACAAATGAATTATTCCCCACTATTTTGTGTCTTGTCCCCCATTATATTAAACAATTATACCAAACACACCCCATTATATTTTGTCCCCCATGCCTAACATAAACAATTACAATATTCCCTCCACTACATTATGTCTTGTCCCCCATTATATTAAACAATTATATCACCCACACCCCATTACATCTTGTCCCCCATGCTTTACATAAAGAATTATTCAAAATGTTCAATTACCAAACTACCCCTCCGACCTTATTGCAATTACCAATTTACCCCTGAACGTACTATAATTTACCAAACTACCCCCATCAGCTCTAAACAAACAATTAATCAAACTTAACCAAAATATAGTCAATATGACCAATTTCTACACAAATTCGAACAACAAATCACATGAACACGATGAACAACACAACTCTAAATTAATGGAAATAAATTAACCATATCGGGAACCAATCCTGGTTAACTTAGACAAAAAATGGATGAGCAATGAAACAACAATATTAACAACACAATACATGATTCATCAACGAATCAAAAACCAAAACATAAATTCACATTAAATCACTGGATTAAATCCATTTTAAACAACAAAATATGACGGATTCACATGATTAAACCAACATATTTCCCTATTACAACTAAATTCTTTTAGACAAAATAACAAAAACAAAACCGAAGAAGAAACAATTATGAATTTAAACTTGAATCTAACAAACATTAACAATTTCTAAAAAAATACATAACACATGAAACAAACTGAAAAATAATTAATTAAACTTTAATTTGAATCTAACGAACATTAAACTAACAATTTCACATGAACAATTTTAAAAATTAACAAAACAAAGAACACAAACAAAACAAAAATCAAATATTTACCGATTTTAGATTTGATAACATCAAAATAAAATACAGACAAAAGTGAAATTCAAAAACCACTAACCGGATCGAAACGACGAACAACGACTGACCAAGATGAACTCAGATGGACTGTTTTGACGACCCCAACCAAAACTCGAACAAATGACGACGAAGACGAACCTAAGAAGCAACTGAAGGAGGTGAAGCAGAAGAACACAGCCATGGGAGCGATGAAGAAGCTGCGGGCAGCATGGTCATCGATGGGGTTTGGGTTTGGGTGTGAAATGGATGGTTGGCCATCGCGGAAGCAGCAGATGCAGCAACGTCGTGGTGGAAGGAGGAGACGCAGCGGCGACGAGCCTCGATGAAGCTGGAAAATGCAGCAGCGACAGCAGTTATCCATGGCTGGACGTAGCAAAGAAGAAACAGTAGCAGCTGGCCGTTTGGATGGAGAAGACGACGAAGCAGTGGCAGCGTCAAAAAATGTAGGAAAAGAAGCAAGCAGCAACGGCGAAGAGGAAGGTACGCAGCAGCAGCTAGCAGGTCGTTTGGTTGTTTAAATGGTGGACGCGGGCAGCAACAGCGTCGAGGAAGGGGGGGAGGCAGTTGTCGTTTGAAGCTAGAGCTTGAGGGGTCGTTCATGGCTAGGTGTCGCCTTCGACGAAGGAGATGAAGACATGGCGACCAACGACCATGCGAGCTCATGCTCGAGCTCGACGAGGCAACGACGATGGTGTTGGAGCTTGTTCTGGGCATGAGGAGGTGGAAAGGCTGCCATGGTTGTGTGTTTTTGAGTTTGGGGGGGGGGGCGGATGAGTTTAGTTTAGGGTTTTTTGTTTTTGTTTTGTTTTTGTGTTTGAAAAAAAAAAATGAAGATAGGGGTGTTGGGTATTTGGGTTAATGGGGCGGACTGGGTCGACCCGATTTGAAGTGGATCGGGTCGTGGGGAAGGTTGGACAATTGTTTGGGCCTGGGGTTGAAATTTGAAGAAGTGGCCCAATCCGATTTTTCTTTGTATTTTTGTTCTCTTTTCTTCTTTTATTTTTCTAAAACTAAATTCTAAAAATCCTTAAATTATTATTAAGAACTAAATTAAGTTATAACAGCGCAAATTAACTCCCAATAACAATTAACGCACAATTAAGTAATAATTAAGCATAAAATTGTACATTTGGACATTAAATGCTAAAAATACAAAAGATGCCTATTTTTGTAATTTTTAATTTTTGTAAAACAAATTTAATTACTAACAATTGTAGAATTAAATCCTACATGCAAAATGCGACATATTTTTGTATTTTTTTTATTAATTTAACAAATAAACATGCACAAACAAATACAAATAATTATCCAAAAATTTCACAAAATCTCACGAAATTGCACACCAAGGAAAATCATTTTATTTTGAAATTTTTTGGGAGTAATTATCATATAGGGCAAAAATCACGTGCTTACAACAACTATCCAAATTAATGATATTTATCAAGAAAAGAAGTGATAATACAATTGCTTTTCGTATACGGCAAAATCGAAGGGGCCAATTTCTCGTCGTTAAGGCATCTCGGAAGATCACCTCGAAGGCTCGAAACTACGGACCGAGTACCCTCCTTCGAGGGTCGTCGATACTCGGACTCAGTATGACAACGACCTCGGTAATGGTAGAAATGGGAAGTTTCCTAGGCACACGGCTAGGACTGACAGAGCCTGGTGGGCTACTCTAAGACCCGAATCAGGGTGCCATCTAATTGTCACATCTCCCTATCTTTGTAATCAATGCCTATTGTACTTTGATGGGATTCCCCTCCTATATAAAGGGGATCCTTATCACTTTGTAAGGTTCTGTTGCTCCAGCTGCTCCATAAAAAATATAAAGGAACATTCTCTTTGCTCTCTCATATACTCTTTTGATATTATTCCTTTCATTTATTATTTCACATTTATTCATCATATATTGCTTATCATTGTCCATAAAGAGCCTTCGTTGATTATTTTACAACTGTTAGCCCTACCCCGATTACCCTCGATAGCTCGTAGCCGAGCCCCGGGATCGACCTCGAGGCTCTGAATCGACAAGCTCGAGGCCCCGAATAACTGACCTATCGGTTTGATTATAGCTCTCTCCTTAGATTTATTTCGTCTCTAAGTCTCATATACTTAGCACCAAGTGCTTAACAAACTAGCATAAAAATAAATTATGTATTTTTAGAGTCCCATATACAAATTTAATTGTTATTTCCATTTTCAAGGTAAACAGTTTGGCACCCACCGTGGGGCTAAAAATAATTGTGATTATTTTCTTACTGGTTTCATCACACAATGCAAGTTATCTTTCACGCTTTTTCTTGTCCAAGATCTTCGATTTCAGGTCAAAATGTCTTACTCTGTAAATGGAGGCGAAAACAATAATCTTGAGGACCACGGAGAAAATGGTGTGGATGTCCCAGGAATTGGTGTGCCACCACCCTTGGAATGTGCCAGAGCCGATCCCCATGGACATGGTCTCATGCGAAGCCCAACGGGTCAATATAAGCTCGCATACCGATAGGAGTGTGCGTCAAGGAGATTCACAAGAAGCTCAAAAAACCCTAACTAGGGAAGAACGTGAGGTTAGACATCATTTTATTTTTGAAATGTTGTAGGCACAACAGATAGCTGTTGCTCAACTGCAAAGTCACCAAAAAACCCCTAGCACAGTAGCACCGGGGACAACTCCCCCGACCAAACAGGCACCGGAGATATCAAGTAATAACGGGTCGATAGCCGACCCTATCATCGTAAAAATGCTCGAGGACCTCACCAAAAGGATCGAATCAGGCGAGAAAATGATTGAAGCCAATGATAAGAAGGTTGAGACCTACAAATCCAGGGTCGACCAGATTTCGGGTGCACCCCCGGTCCTGAAAGATGTGGATTTGAAGAAGTTCATACAAGGGACGTTCCCCGAGGAAGCGGCTCCGAAACCCATTCCAAATAAGTTAAGAATGCTAGAGCTCCCAAAATACAACGGGACCTTAGACCCAATGAGCACGTTACTGCTTACACTTGCGTAGAAAAGGAAAACGACATAGAGGACGACGAGATCGAGTCCATCCTATTAAAGAAGATCGGGGAAACACTCTCGAATGGGGCCATGATGTGGTATCCCAACCTAGCTCCTAACTCCATAGACGCATTTGCCATGCTAGCAGACTCCTTCGTAAAAGCACATGTCGGTGCCATCAAAGTAGCAACAAGGAAATCCGACGTCTTCAAGATCAAGCAAAGGGAGAACGAGATGCTGCAAGAATTCGTATCTCGCTTCCAACTAGATCAAATACAACTACCGCCAATCTCTGATGACTGCGCAGTGTAGGCTTTAACTCAAGGTTTGAATGAACGAATCTCGGTGGCTTCAAAATAGTTGAAACAAAATTTGATCAAATATCCTGTTGTGACCTAGTCAAACGTTCACAACCAATACCAGCCGAAGATCAGGGTCGAAAACGACCAGCTGGGAACCCCTCGGGCTCAGTATACCCAAGCAGGCTCCCAGCAAAGGAGCCAAAACCAAACAAATAAAGATATCGGCCATACACCGAAGACAGGAGGCATGCCCCGAGGCGCAACCCACCTCGCAATGACCAAAGGATAGACCAAGGACAGAATCCTCGGGACTCATCAATAGAGATAGATTTAATAAGAACACAGGGCCAACGGGGGCACCCCACTTATCAGAATACAACTTCAACGTTAATGTATCAGACATCGTGTTCGGCGTCAGTAAAATTAGAGACGCCAGGTGGCCCAGGCCTATACAATCAGATCCTTCACAAAGGAATCATAACTTAGTGTGCGAGTTTCACAACATGCACGATCATAGGACTGAGGATTGCCACCAACTCCGAGAGGAGGTAGCTGGACGACTTAACAAAGTTCACCTCCGGGAATTCCACAAGGACCGAGCCAAAAATTAGTTCCGAGAAAGAGAGGCGGTCAAGAAAAACGAAACAAACGAGCCACAACATGTCATCTACATGATCTTCGGAGGCGTCGATGCCCTGTAGGAACCCGTGATGAGAAGGACAAAAATATCCATCACCAGAGTAAAGTGAACCCGGGGATATATACCCGAAGATTCCCTAACATTTAGCAAAGAGGACACCGAGACCTTGTCTCAACCTCACAATGACGCACTGGTAATCTCTCTACTTGACCAAATCGTGCTCGCCACTCGAGTCCTCAACGGATTCAACATGGCAAGTGAAACAACAAAAGGAGAAATCACCCTCCCAGTCATCGTGACTGGCACGACCCAAAATGCCAAATTCCATGTCATCGAAGGAGACATGAGGTATAACGCCTTATTCGGACAACCGTGGATAGACTGTATGAGAGCAGTACCATCTACTCTACACCAAATGATGAAATTCCCGACAAAGTATGGGATTAAAACCATTTACGGGGAACAACATGCGGCAATGGAAATGTTCGTGTGCACGACGTGGCACTGGGACCAATACCTCCGCTCGCCAAAGAGACAAAAGGTAATCAAGCCACACCTTCGATTAAGCCCGATCAAACAAAGTAAAGGATTGTACCGCATCCTCACCTCTAGTAACTAAAACATATTGGTCCTCGAAACATCGTCGGTACTTCCCGCACCAAGGTATAACCATCTCCTTTTTCATTTCATATTCCATACTAACCCTTATGTAGGCGCCCGACTGAAACAGTCAGAGCGCTAACCCAACTCGAAGACCTTAAGGTTTTTTAAGCATCCATTACACTCTTTGCCTTCGACCGAGTTTCATCCCGAGAAGGGTTTTACCGGCAAGTTTTTTAATGAGGCAACATCTACATGCTACCTTAGGACGATCAAACAAGTGTTCAAGGCTTCTTTTGCAATCAACCTTGAACACCGGGGGGGAATCCCCTCGGAAGGCCATCCGCTCGGAAAAGCCAAGAAATGCCAAATGGCGTCGCTAATAGGAAAATGATGTACTAGGGCAAACGGTCGAACGAACCATGTCTGTATATCTAGGCCCCCAACAACAAAAAATATGTACATTTGTACCAAACAATTGAAGAATATCTTTTATCAAAACATTTCACACTCCAAAAGAAGCTTGGCACCTCTACCCCAAATACTCATGGACTGGCGTGAACTATTCAACACCTGAACGACCTCTAGGCCAGGACTCCAAAATCGTAAGCCCTCAGATGAGGCAATGTGGAAATTGCGAAACATCTCCAGTGCCAAAAAGTACCCCGAATACTCGGGGACTGGCGTCAAAATCCCAAAAATGCACGACCCCAGGGTCGGAATCTCCAAAATCATAAGCCTTAGATGAGGCAATACAAAGTTTGCAAATAATGGCTCCCCAGTCAAGAAACTCTCGACAACTCGGAGACTACCGTCAAGCACCACCTCCATCGACTTATCAAAATCCGAGGCCATAAGACCCCGAGCGGGCAAACTCGGTCTCGTAAGACCTACATAAGGCTACAACTATATCTGTAAGACCTCAAGCAAGGCATGAACCACACTTGTACCAAGTGACAATATCTGTAAGACCTCAAGCAAGGCATGAACAACACTTGTACCAAGTATCCAAAATTGTAAGACCTCAAAGGCATGAAAAACTTGTAAGACCTTACTAAAGGCATAAACCCGATCTTAAAGTTTCGGCTATATATCGAACTTGTAAGACCCTAAAAAGGCATACCCTCAATATAGATGCTGAAACTACCTCATTCGGGACTTAAAGGCTCTGGCCAAACACAAATAACTTAGGTCATACGGATGTACCAGCCGAACTAACGCGACTCGGGGACGCCCGACTGTCGCTACAAAATCACAGACCTTCAATTACTCTGAATCTACTTTGGAAAGAATCGGTTAAACTGGCTACCCTCGGCATAGGAAAAAGAGCTTCGACCATGTTGGCTCCAAATCATAGGATTCAAGCTACTCAACCTCCGAGCCAAACCTCTTGAGGTGCTCGAACATTGCCGCAAGTTACTTAAAATCGAGGTTCTTCCCGAACCGATGATGGGTCAGGCAAAAATTACATCAAAAGTCCTTAATGAGGGAAAAATAAAGCCAATAAAAAGTTTCATTGACCAAAAACGTAAGAGCCATTGTTGCCAGCCTAATGAGCCCTAGGGCCATACACACAAAAGGTCGCATTGGCCTAAGGCGTAAGAGCCATTGTCACCAGCCCATAAAATACAAAACTTGAGGGTCAAATGAGCTCGAGCCGTAACCCAATTCGGAGATCAAACCCAAAATAGTTAATTAAATATGCCTAAGAGCAAGGCGTAAGAGCCATTATCGCCAGCCCACACTGAAAGGCCGCATCGGCCCAAGGCGTAAGAGCCATTATCACCAGCCCACACTAAAAGGCCGCACTGGCCCAAGGCGTAAGAGACATTGTTGCCAGCCCATACTAAAAAGGCCGCATCGACCCAAAGCGTAAGAGCCATTGTTGCCAGCCTAGATACACTGAAAGGTCACATCGACCAAAAGCGTAAGAGCCAATGTTGCCAGTCTAAATTTCGGCCACTCGAAGGTCAAAAAAGCCCGAGTCGATTCCCGATTCGGGGACTAATCCAAAAATGGATGGCCTAAATATGCCTATGAGCAAAAGTGCGTAAGGGCCTACGGTCCAGCCTAATGAGCCCCAGGGCAACACCATGATTCTAAGGATTCCTACCAACTCAAAGACCAGTCTACCTGGCCAAATTCAAGATAGAAAAGAGATACAAAAGAAATAAAGTTGCAAGGTTTTCTTTCATAAATATGCTACGAAAAGGCTACATACAAAATGACAAAATCTACGCCCTCCCCCGGTGGTTATGGCCTGACGGCCTCATCCTCGATTTCTTTGGCATCGAGCAAAAGCAACCGGGTATCACGCTTGTCTGCTCTTGCTAGCGCCAATGCTTCTGAGAGGATAAAGCCTCTAGCACAAATCTCCTCAAGCGTCTTTCTTCGAGACTTGCAACGAACATATTCTTCAACCCTCCCTTCGCGGTCGAGGATCCTTCTCAGTTCAGCTCAAGCATCGGCATCATCCTTTGAATAGATCGTCATATTCTGGTCACCCTTAGTCCGGCTCATTGCAGCTTCTACCCGGGCATCAACGATCTCAGCCCTGACTTTCGAAAGCTTGAACTCGAGCTTCGTAATCATATCTGCTTGAACCAAAGCGTTATTGTGAACTAAGAAAAGTTGAGCTTCAAAAGAAGGAACTTTAGCCTGAGTGCCCTTCCTTTCTAAAGCCTGAGCCTTCGCCCGAGCTTTTAGCTCATCATGCTCACTCCTGGCCCGGCCAACTTCATTTCGAAGGTGTTCTATGGCCTTTGCCTTTTTCTGCAACTGAATTAAATGAAGTGTTAGCTTTGGGAACAAGAAGGCGGCATGTACGCTCGCTCGGAACAGAAAATTACCTGCTACTTCAGGTGGTTCTCGTAATTCAAGCTCCGGCCCACCTCATACTGCAAGTGTACCAATTTGACTTCCTTTTCATCATAAAGGAGCCTAAGGGATCTCTTATTATCCAGATCTTTCCGTAGCTTGGCTTCACAACGAAGTAGCTTGGACTTAAGCTTGTCGAATGCCTGTAAAGAAAACCCAATAAGGAAGGGAAGACGCGAAGCTCGAAAGACCTGTACCGAAACTCACTGCAAAGTGAAGCCACTGGACTTCCTCAAAGGCCGAGCGCACACCTGCCAATCCAGTTCCTTCGGCCTTGAAAGAGTCGACTCCGATCGAAGCACGGTTGGTCGGTGTATGCGACCCTGGGTTTCTAGTATCTCCCGTAGTACTATCAACGAAAAAAGAAGGCGATGGAAATAGAGAAACCCTCTTTCCAGAATCGGAAACTTGATGCTTTCGCTTCGAAGCCCCGGTACCGTTCTGCCTTACTTTGAGCATCATCGCCCTGTAAAAGCATCTCTCGCTTATTATTGTCGTTCTTCATCCCAGGAGTTGTCAATCCTTCCCCCCTCTCCAGAGGAGCGCGACCTCTCCTCAAAAAGCTCTTCAATGCCTACAACAACGAGATTAATATGCATAAAGGGAAAATGCTTCTCCATATGAAAGAAGGGAAAAGAAAGTATAACATATCACTCATCATGATATTTTGCTTCCCATCTGCCTTGGGACAAAGCTCGCCACTTGCGCTCATCACAGGTCGAGTGGGTCGCCAACTTTCAGACCCAATCCGGCAAATCAGTAATGTTGCTCGGCACCCATGAAAGCGCTACAGAAAAAGAAAGGAGGGCACGATTACGAAACTAGTTCTCGCCATAGGCAAAACTAAGAAGGCACAAAATGCACCACTTATGTGTATAATTCCATTCCTCAGGGAATGGCATAAGCTCCACGGGGATAAGGTCCGCGGTCCGCACTCGGACGAAGCGACTCATCCACCCTGGTCTCCATTTTCCTCATCATCTACAACGAAGGGCGTAATCGATTGGCATTGCAAGATTAGTAGATCCTGATGGTGAAAGGGCCAGTACAACTTAATATGATGATTGAGCGTAAATTCGAGCCCTGCTTTCTTCGCAAAACATCTCACCATCAATAATGTTCGCTAAAACAACAGATGGATTTGTGCCAAGGTAACCCGATACTCTGAGCAGAAGTCGAGCACAACCCTATCAAAGGGGCCCAGTGTGAAAGGATACGTATACATATTTAAGAATCCATCAGCACGATCCGTGATGCCCTCACACGAGGAAAATGTTGTAGCACCACTTTCTCCTCCCATCTGCAGTCTTTTCTCACCAACTCAAGATGCTTTTCTCCTATCAAAGAAGTAGTCTTCAAGGTGTACCCTCGTTGGTCCTGAATGCTGGAGGCGGAGCTCTCTCCTCCCTGTCGGATAGACCCCAACATAGCAGCTATGGCTATGACATAATTGGAGAACTAAAGCGGGAATCTGCGCGAGTACGTTAGTACTAAAATAAAGAAAGGTTCGACGCGGAAAAAGAAGGGAAACTGCTTAAAATGGTGGAATATCCAAAAAAAAGCAAAGACAACCCTATATTTATACATGGAAGAAACGGCGACGATCTGCCTACCTCAAAACCGGTTAGGAACACTGACTGATGCCATCATTGCCAGTCCCGAGGTGGTACCCAACCTCAAGGACCTCTATCAGAATAAGGTTAGGCTCCAGGAAGCCAATAACACCTTCACCAGTCCCGAGGTGGTACCTAACCTCGAGGATCTCCATCAGAACAAGGTTAGGCTCTAGGAAGCCAATAATGCCTTTGTCAATACCGAGGTGGTACCAGACCTCAAGGACCTCTATTAGAACAAGGTTAGGCTCTAGAAAGCCAATAATGCCTTCGCTAGTCCCGAGGTGGTACCTGACCTTGAAGACCCCCATCAAAATAAGGTTAGGCTCTAAGAAGCCAATAACGCCTTCGCCAGTCCCGAGGTGGTACCCGACCTTGAGGAACTCCATCAAAAAAAAGTTAGGTTTTAAAAGGCCAACAACATCATCGCCAAATCCCGAGGTGGTACCCGACCTCGATGATCTCCATCAAGAAGAAGTTAGGCTTTTAGAAGCCAACGACATCATCGCCAGCCCCGAGATGGTACCCAACCTCGAGGATCTCCATCTAAAATAAGTTAGGCCCCAGGGAGCCAATGGCATCATTGCTAAATCCCTAGGTGGTACCCGACCTTGATGATCTCCACCAAGTAGAAGTTAGGCCCAGGGAGCCAACAACATCATCGCCAAATCTCAAGGTAGTACCTGACCTTGATGATCTCTATCAAGCAGAAGTTAGGCTTTAAGAAGCCTACGTCATCATCGCCAGCCCCGAGGTGGTACCCGACCTCAAGGATATCCATCCAGCAGAAGTTAGGCTTTAAGAAGCCAACGACACCATCGCCAGCCCCGGGATGGTACCCGATCTCGAAGACCTCCTTCAAAAAATAAGTCAGGCTCTAGGAAGCCTCTAACAACATTGGAAGACGATACCTGGTTTTGAAGACCCCTCTCAAGAAGAAGAATAAGCACTTCAGGCTCTGTCATAAGGTTTCAACTTTAGGATATCATCTAAAATGGGGTAGTCCCTCATTCGGGACCTATCTATAACGCCTTAAGGTTACATACATTAAGTTTAAGACAAGTCTCCAAATGCCCCGAGTCAACCCTCACTTGGAGACTGCTCTCAGAGGTCTAAAGGCTAAGTCTCAGTTTAGGGGTTCGAAGCCCTACTTCCATTCGACTCAAAGTAAGGATCCCGATGACCCGAGTTTATCGGATCAATCCAGGTTTGGCCCTAGGAACGACAAAAGATTCCACGAGAAGCCGTTTTTATCAACCGAAGGCCAGAAAGAATACTCGCACCCGGGTTTGATATTAGCAACAACAAACAGAGTTATGCATGCTGAATCTCCACAAACGTAAAAGGATATAGCAAGCATCAAAGATAAAAGTTGAGGAAACATCTTTATATTCATAAACATTCGATTACAATAGCCCACGAGGGGTCCTTACATATGATTACAAAAGCCCACGAGGGGTCCTTACATAGAAACAAAGAAGCGAAAGGGTACACATGTAGTAAAAACCTAGAACATAATCTACTCTCGAAGGTTTATCTCCGGTAGCAGCATCTCTGAGCACCACCCCCTTGAGCATGCATCCTCGACGGTGATACCTTTGACCGCCACCTTCTCTAGGTTCCCGTCTCGATCCCACGGAATAATATCTCTGAGGGAGAATATGAAGAAGAGGTAAAGGGGAAGACGAAGAAGAGGAAGGTGATGCAGAAAAAAGAGACATAGCCCGCCGAAGCCAAAGGTTGAAGATTCGGCGGGCATCGACCCTACTTGCACGCCCGCTCCGAGCCCACATTCTAGGACATCGTGCTGTGCAAGTTCAGCGGCTGGTTGTGCCATTTTATACCTTAGGAAAAAACCCGAGGGATGAAGTTCCATACCAGGCCAGGGTAGGAGAGTGAGCAGCGGTGTACAGTCCGAACACTCTCCCAAGCAGCGGTGTAGAGTCCAAACGTCCTTCTAAATCAAGAAAAGTCGGCCCCCCGTATAATTACTTCGAGCCTATAGAGACAACAGTGGCAGTTTTAACAACAACAGCAACAACCGGCAAAAATGCTGCCACGCAACCTTAAGGCCATGAACCCCAAGCATGGTGGTTAACAATGAAGGAAAATAGTGAGGAGAAAAGGATGGATAGATTTTAAAAGGCACTTGGGTAAGAAGATAGCTTCGGAAGTCTCCCATTTATAGGGGAGATAGTATGGTCAGCAATGCCATCAATACATTTGAAAAACGGATCGGCAGGCGCAATCAATGCGCTATTGAAAATCGAATCGACGGTAGTACTGCCTCTTTGGAGAATGGGAATCGGCAGTGCATTGAATGATGCCGAAGAGACTAGTACATGAGACGTCTCGGTTATCATAAAAGCTTACATCACGAGTTGATGTCATTGGTATGATGCCATTACAGAAAGCCCGAAGAATCGGATGTCAAAATAATTTCTTGTCGCTCCTCTCTAAGAAACGCGGGGACTATCTGTATACGACAAAATTGGAGGGGCCAATTTCTCGTCGTTAAAGCATCTAGGAAGATCACCTCGAAGGCTCGAAACCACGGACCGAGTACCCTCCTTCGAGGGTCGTCGATACTCGGACTCAGGATGACAACGACCTCAGTAATGGTAGAAATGGGAAGTTCCCTAGGCGCACGGCTAGGACTGACAGAGCCTGGTGGGATACTCTAAGACCCGAATCAGGGTGCCATCTAGTTGTCACATCTCCCTATCTTTGTAATCAATGCTTATTGTACTTTGATGGGATTCCTCTCCTATATAAAGGAGATCCTTATCACTTCGTAAGGTTCTGTTGCTCCAGCTACTCCATAAGAAATATAGAGGAACATTCTCTTTGCTCTCTCATATACTCTCTTGATATTATTCCTTTCATTTATTATCTTCACATTTATTCATCATTTATTGCTTATCATTGGCCATAAATAGCCTTCACTGATTATTTTACAACTGTTAGCCCTACCTCGATTACCCTTGATAGCTCGTAGCCGAGCCCCGGGATCAACCTCAAGGCTCCGTATCGACAAGCTCGAGGCCCCGAATAATTGACCTATCGGTTTGATTATAGCTCTCTCCTTAACTTTATTTTGTCTCTAAATCTCATATACTTAGCACCAACTGCTTAATAAACTAGGATAAAAATAGATCACATATTTTTATAGTCCTATATATAAATTTAATTGTTATTACCATTTTCACGGTAAACACTTGTATACAAGAATTTTCCAAGGACTGGTAGAATAAATCATTGTTGATACCCCATTTTCCCCTTATATTTCTAAAAACATATATAAACTTTCAAAATAGTGCATATGCATCATCATTTGATTTATAAGCATACATAAATATTTTTCATAATTTTTAAAGGCTTTAAACCAATTTATTCTTGCATTTTTATTATATATAAATATCCAATAATTATCCTTCCAAATTATTTTTATAATGATTTAACCATCTAAATTTATCATTTATACCCACATAATGTTTAAATATTTTTCAGTGCATGTTATGCTAAATTGTACATCTTTGCAATAATAGCTCATATTAATGTATAATTACATTATTTACGCAAAAAATAACTTTTTATATTTTTATAATGTTGAGTAATTACTTATAATAATTTTAGTGCACAAATGATATATATTTTTTATTTATTTGTTACTTTTATAAATTATTTATTTGATTAAAATTGGGTATTTAAAATCTGGCACTAATTTCATCCTAATTTCGGACCTAACTACGCATACCTTGGCCCAATAACCCCCAGCCCAATCCTAAACGACCCAACCCAGCCCAAAATCGACCCAACCGTACCCCTTCTCAAATCTCAGCCATTGATAAAAAATAATCAACGGCTCACAATCGCCTCCCCTCTTTCCTTATATCCCTCAACCCCAAACCCTAACCCCATTCCCTCAAAATCCGCTGCCTCTCTATTCTCTCCTCTCTGAAGAACCCTAACCCATCGCCTGTCAAAAACTCCTATCCTAATCCCTCTTCTAATGGAATTTTCTTCCCATTCACTTACCATATCCGTATATTTTCATTACTAGGTGATTCTCTAAGGTATTACCTAGTACTTGCCTAAACCTGGCAAGTACTCCTACTTTGATTATGTCCGATTGACTTCTACCTCTTGAATATGGATGATATTGCGCCCACACACATTTATTCTACACCGTGTGAGTCCGATTTGTTCATATTTTGCTAATTCATATTTAACCCTAAAGCTAGGGTTTACAGATTTTCTATGATTCGAACTAAATTGGTTCAAGCCTTTGATTTTAATGTATTATCTCGTCTATACTCGCCCTGTTATGTGTAAATTTGTTTATTTCTGCCGATTTTTTTTACTTACCCTAAATTAGGGTTTCAGATTCTTTTAAATTGAACCAAATCTGGTTTGATTCTTTAATTTTGAATAGTATTCTTGTCCATGTTCATCTTATTCTATGCAACATGTGATTCTTTTGCCTTTTATTTGTACCGATTTGTGTATTTTACCTAAAAATTAGGGTTTTAATTTTTTTTCCTTCCTTACTGATTTTTAAACGCTTTCTTTTCCAGTGTTTGACTAATTATTTTTATGTTTATGTGTTCAATTCCTACACTATATAAACCCCTCCCCATTCCCCTTTGAAACAAGTTCGAAAATTATTAAGAAAACTACAAAACTAAGTTGTGTGCTCTTTGCTTTTGAATAATCTTGCTCTGTACTTTATTTCCTGGCCGGCTGAAAGCCAAGGCAAGAAATTCTGATTTTTTGCTCTTTTGGTGATATTCACAGTACGGTGGGATTTCTTTCTTTCTTGTTTCATTTAACTGGTGAGTTGCAAAATCTTTGCCATTTCATCTACACTTGCTTGACAATAGCATGTGTTTTCACTTCTGAAGATTGTTGCTCGATATGTTTCTGGGCGGTTATAACTGCCTTACTTTAATTCTTGACTCATCTAATCTAAATGCCATTACATTTATAATTTGAGACATGTTTAGACATGCTTGGAGTTGTCTAATTCCCTTGGATTCTGCCTAGCCTATGTGTTACTGATAGCCATCTCTTGAAAGTTTAAGTTTGAAGTTAGCCCTGTTATTTGAACATGCTCTCCTATCCCTTTTTAGATTAGTTGACTAAGCCTGAATATATTCCTCAAGTATGTAACAAGTCCATTTCTGAATTTGCTGTGATGTAATCTGTTTTGTTCCTATTTTGACTTCCCAGTAATTGCCCTAAGTTGCTCTCAGCATGTTAGGTCCTGGTGCTAATTGATATTATCCTCTCTTGTGACACTAGCCTTTCTGCACTCAGCACAATCCGAACTCTCTTTTATTTTCTACTATGAGACTATCTTGCAGCTTGTTTTGTTGTCATGTGCATTATGTAATTGAACTCATTTTCCGAAACCTGGTTAATCCTGTGTTAAATCCAAGCATGTCTGTTATCTGTTTTTTGTGCTCAACTTGGTTCTGTTCTTCAGTGGTGTCCCTTAACTTCATTCCATTTCTTTATTGTTTGGTCCTTTTGAGTTCTTATTGTTAACCGGCTAAAAGCCAAGGCTACTTGGGTTCTGTCCTTTGACCTCCCTAATGTGAGCACTGCTCAGGGTTTATTTAAGACCCTTGTGAATTCTGACACACTAGGATTTGGTCCCTAGTCTTTCCTCTAAAATTATTTCTGTTAACCTCCCTAGTGTGAGCACTACCCTGAGTTCTCGAAGCCTTTGGGAACTCTGACACACTAGGGTCTTGGTTCTATATGTTCCACTCTGTTTTATACCCATTGGGTGAATCACTTAATTTTCGGCTTCTTTGCATCCATGAAGATATAATTTCTAGGCTATTGTGAACCATGGGAATGAAGGCCTGGCCTGGTCGGATGTATCTTTGGGCTTGCTGTAGGCCCCCCTATAGTTATTTATTTTTGTAATTTACACTATTCATTCTAGGTCTACTAATTCTTGTAATAACATTCTGGGGTGTTAGTAAAATTGGGGAAGGGATTTTTATATTACATTTGTATTGATATGGGTAGAAATTCTACCTATAGGTATTCTACTTTGCTCAAAAAATGTGTCATTATGCTCCAACATGTTCAGTTCACCTGCTAAAAATCATGCCTATAGGATATTGAATGATTAATACCTTAATGTGCGCATAGGATTCTGTTAACTTACACATTGCCTAATTTATGATGTTGATATCATGCCTATATGATCCTAAATAAGTTTTAATTACAGAAATCATGCCTATAGGATCTAAAACCAGTTTTAATTATGATTATAGTAATCCTGTTTATAGGGTCTAAAATCAGTCTTAATTATTGCCCTGCTCATTTCTTTAAAGAGTTTTCAACATTGTTCTAATTATAATTATTAGAAACCATGCCTATAAGACTCGACTAAGCAATTTTGAACATACTGTTGTGATCATCATTGGTAGTTACTGCATGAATCACTTAGACATCATGCCTATAGGTTTTAATCCCTTATGTTTGTAATCAATAGGCAACTATGTTGGCTTTTCTTTAGAAATCGTATTAAAGGTTAGGATTATACATCTGAAACTGCTGCATGTATCAAAAATCCAGAATCACGTAGAGTCATGCCTATAGGAATTAATAACTTTAATTAGTTTAAAATCTGCAACGTCAAATGCTCACTGTGTTTGCGTGCATTCATTGTCAAAGTGTGGAGGCCAACTTGAGCCCTTAATTGCTTTTAGATGAAGTCCAACCTGTTTTGCATGTCGATTAGTTTTGTCATTTTGAGCAGCCTAAGCTGAAGTATAGGACTACTTAAATAGAGGTCCAAAGCCTCATGAACCATAGGCATGGGATGGGTATTGCACGCATAGGGTACGATTTAGAACCAACTAGTGCGCTTTAGGTAACAGCTTAAAGATAATAATCGGGTAGCAGGACATGATAGTCAATGCTCGCTAAATAATATGAGTAACACCCCATCTTGATGGAAGCTACGAATATTATTTATGTTACACGGGTGATCCTTTAGGCTAAAAATATTAGGACCTCCTATCTTGTCTTTAAATCAATAACTTGTACTTAATAAACTCCCCAAATTCCTTGTTTTCCTATACTTGATCACCTAGACTAATTCATATAATTGAGTTCGGTCGGGACCCACAGTTGTGGACCTCGAAGAGTGCCTAAAACCTTCTCTTCGAGGTAATTTCGAGCCCTTACTAGATCTTTGCTGACATAGACTAGTCAAATAGAGTTATCTGCAAAATAGGTTCCCTAACACTCCTCAAACTCGTTAGGTGGCGACTCTCTCTTTTAACACCCTTCCTTAAAAGAGTTGTTACGTGTCGAAACCCAATTTCACAAGAAAAAAGGGGCACGACAATCATGAGCTTCTAAGATTTAGAGTTTACAAAGCTAGTGTAAAATAAATACATCACCTATCCGAATTTTACATAAACAGATTTTTCATAAGTCTAGAGCTGCCATGAACAAGAGGCAGTTTTAACCAGAATGCAGGTACGCCTTCAATGCTAGTTCCCGTTATACACAGCAATGTTAGCACCCAAATCTACTCGCAAGGTGCATAAGTATAGTATGAGTACAATCGACCCTATGTACTCAATATGTAACAAACCTAACCTTAGGTTGAAAGTAGTGACAAGCTGGAATAAAGGTCAGAGTCCAACACCAATAACCAACAACGATTCATAACAACATAATGAAAGTAATAAAAGAAGTAACTCGGAGATAAAATGCTCAGCTCGTTCATAGTTCCAGAAAATAGGCCCACTTTTCAAGTATATCAGTGAAAACCCAAATCTTTTACCGAAATCGCCAAAAATATGAGTAAGTTTGAAAACTGTGATTTTTCCCCCAAAAAAACTTTCAACAATAAATAAGATGTTTTATTTTCAGATAGCATGAGGAAAATACATCTCTATGCCTACATGTCAATATATAGATGAAATCATGAATGTCACCAAAATCAGGTAGCAGAAGAAAATGCATCTCTATGCATGTATCTCAAGTACGCATGTCAAATGCAATGCATCTCACTGATGAACTCATGTACTCTCACTATCAGAGTACTCAATTTCACTGTCTCACACTTTCCACTCATCACGCTCAATCACTCGACACACTCAGACACTCAGTACTGTACATGACAGATCTAATCCAAACATAATAACCGCTAGCAACTACGCTCACTGGAGGTGTACAATCTCTGTAGGGTCTCCTTTAGCCCAAGTGATATAATCCGCACGGATAACTCACGTGTTGCACGGACAACTCGCATGCTATAGTATCAATATCTGGATCCGCACAGATAACTCACGTGCTATAGTATAAATATCTCATGATCAGGCCCTCAGCCTCACTCAGTCATCAATCTCTCCAGTCTCTCGGGCTCACAACACTCATGCTAAGCAACCCAAATCAATGATATGAGATGTGACAATATACAATAACAGAGACTGAGATATAATATGTAATGACGAATGCGACTGAGTACATAACTGCAATTAAGCAAATAACTCAACAACAAAGAACAACCACTATGGGCCCTAATAGTACCAACATATAGCTTAAACATATTTTCTAGCATAAATCACAGCTCAAGTGCTCTAACACATAGAGTACAGTACAGGTATTCAGATGAGATAGTTACACAGTTCCATAGAATCGACTAAATTACCATTTCTACAGTGCGCTCCCACACACCCGTCACCTAGCATGTGTGTCACCTCAACATCAACCACATAACACGTAATTTGGGGTTTCATACCCTCAGCACCAAGTTTAGAAGTGTTACTCACCTCGAAAGAGCCAAATCCAATACCGAGCAAGCCAAACGATGCTCCCAAAATGTCGCCCCACGTGTACCGACCTCCGAACGATTCAAAAGTAGCCAAATAACTCAAAAATATCAAATAATGCCTAAGGAAACAATTCCAATTGATAAAGATCGAATCTTTAATCCAAAGCCCAAAATCGACCAAAAAGTCAAAACCCGGGCACGTGCCTCAGAACCCGATGAAACTTATAAAATCCAAAAACACATTCAATTACGAGTCCAACCATACTAGTTTCACCCAAATTCGAATCTGAATCGATGCTCAAAACTCAAAACTCACTCTATGAAACTTTAGGTTAAAACCCGCAATTTCTCTTTGAAATTCATCAACCATTGCCACAAATGAGGATAGATTCGTGAAATAAAATCAAAACCAAGTAGAGAACACTTACCCCAATCTATATGGAGAAAATTGCTTCAAAGAGCGTCTCAATCTGAGCCCCTAATCTCAAAATATGATAAAAGAACCAAAAACCTCGATTTATAGCTTCTGCCTAGCATTTCTGCATATGCGGTCTAGTTGTTGCATCTGCGACCTCCGCTTCTGTAGAAAAATCTTGCTTCTGCGAAGCTCCATGAAGACCAGCCCTCTCACATATATGGAGTTTTCTTGCTTCTGTGCATACGCAGGTGCGCCAAACAACTCACGCTTTTGCGCCACACACCCCTTCTGCGGCTAGACTTACGCTTATGTGGACGCGTAGATGCGTCCTTAATTCTGCTTCTGCGATCTTCCTTGAACAGGTCTCAACTTGATTTTTTGACTCCTTTATCGCTTCTGCAACTATCGCACCTACACAAACCAGCCGCAGGTGCAATCACACTAGATCTACCACCAGCAACTTTAGCCAAAAATGATCTAAACGATCCGAACCTCGCTCGAACTCACCCGATTCCCTCGGGACCCCGTCCGAGTATACCAACAAGTTACATAACATATACGGACCTACTCAATGCCTCATATCACACATAACAACATCAAAACTACGAATTGCACCTCAATTCGCACTTGAATAAACTTTCAACTAACAAAACGCGTGCCGAAATATATCAAATCAACCCAGAATGAACCCAAATTTTGCACACAAGTCCCAAATGGCTTAGCGAAGCTATTACAATTCCCGAAACCACAATCCAAATCCGATAACCTCAAAGTCAACCCTCCGTCAAACTTATGAACTTTCCAAACCTTCAAATTTCCAACTTTTACCAATTTGTGCTGAAACCTTCTAGAAATATCCAAATGCATTTCCGGGCATACACCCAAGTCCAAAATCATCATCTAGACCTAACGGAACCATCAAAACTCCAATCCTAGGTAAGGTCAAACTTGGTCAACTCTTCCAACTTAAAGCTTCAATCATAACGTTCATTCTTCCAAATCAATTTCGAATAACCTTAAATCAAAACTGATGATTCACACACGTTATAATACATTATAGGATGCTGCTAGAGACTTCAAATAGCCGAACGAGATGAAAATGCTCAAAATAATCATTCGGGTCATTACATATGCGTTACAAGGCGGAGTCAAGATTTAAAGCTTATGAGTTCAAAATTCTAGTTCTTTTAAGTTACTAAGTTCTAAATTAATAATTTGTGCATATTAAATGTGTATATGGGTAAAACCGAGCTCATGGTATGCCTCTATTTCCGATGAAATAAACATAGCAAGAAACGAGAAGGCAAGAAGCCCCTCGACCCAGGGTCCGGACAAAATGACTGCCCTCTAGAATATCGGAGCCATGAACCCCAGGTCCGATTCAAACATCAAAGGCTTCAAAGAACATTACCAGTCAACCGAGCACAACCAACAGAAGGCAGTAATATCAGCAACTGGCCTTATATCACGGCGTAAATCTCAGCATGTATCAATAGAGAACCGGTGATTAGTTAAATACGAGATTTTTTTACCTTTTATAGAATGGTACCTAGGGTGAAACTCCCTTACTATATAAAGGGGAGTCTAGTTATTCATTGAACATACTGTAACACACGCATACCATGACAATATACTATTGTTTTCTCTATTATTCAAAGTTCTTATTCTTGTTCATCATTGCTTAGTCATTGTAAGCCTGGGATCGAGGACGGATATTTCATGAAGGCTGTCATCGAGTCAAGAATCACCCTATCTTCTACGTGGTTTGAAATAGGGAATGGACGTCGTCGGTCCCCTACCATGGGTGCCCAGTTAGGCTTAATTTATATTATTTATGACTAACTATTTTTCAAAATAGGTTGAAGCCCAGGCGTTTGAAAAAATCAGGGAGAAAAAATTATTGATTTTATTTAGGACTACATAATATATAGGTTCAAAATGCCGGCCGAGATTGTATGCGACAATGAGAAGCAATTCATTGGTACTAAGATAAGCAAATTTTTCAACGACCATAAGATCACAAAGATCCCATCAACACCCTACCACCCTAGTGTGAACGGGCAGGCGGAGTACACTAATAAGACCATACTCCAAAAACTCAAGAAGAGATTGACTAACGGCAAAGGAAAATGGAAGGAAATTTTGCTTGAAGTACCGTAGGCATATCATACGACATCAAAATCCAGTACCGGGGCCACCCCGTTCTCGTTAGTCTACGATGCCGAAGCACTAATACCGGTCGAGGTAAGAAAACTGAGTTTTAGGTTATGATATACAACCGAAGAGTCAAATGGTTAGGCCATGAACACAAGCCTAGAACTATTGGATGAAAGGTGCGAGGCCGCCCTCGTACAGATGGCCGCCTAGAAGCAACGGATCGAAAGGTATTACAGCCAGAGAGCCAACCTCCGACACTTCAATGTTTGGGACTTGGTGTTAAGAAAGGTGACACTGAACACCCGGAATGCGAATGAAGGTAAGCTGGGACTGAATTGGGAGGGTTCATATCGGATTATCGAGATTACCGGTAAAGGTTCGTACAAATTTGAAGTAGGAAACAGGGAGCAACTACCGAATAACTAGAATGTAACTCACTTAAAACAATACTACTGCTAAGATACGACCCCATTTATTCTTTTCTTTATATATCTTACGATTTGGACTAACAATTGCAGGTAACAACCAAAGAATGATGCAATTATTAGGCCTGAAAGCACGCGTTGCACTCTTTTTCCCTTGGACCGGTTTTGTCCCATATGGGTTTTGTGACAAGGTTTTTAACGAGGCAACAGGGGATCGTGCTAACTTAGAATCGAAGATCGACTGTAAACTGGAATTGAGGGTCACATCAACAGTATCCGAGCCCTCTCGATGATCATCCTTGAATACTACGGGCCATCACCATCGGATAATGATTTTAGTTAGGAACGAAACTTGGTGCTTAAACAATCTAGGCTCGTTGTGTAGGATTTACTGTAAGGTCCAAACGGTCAAATGAACCGTGCCTGAATAGACCGCCTAAGCCACAACACGAAGCTTGTACACACTTACAATCTTGTATATTGCGCACAGAAATAAAAAAAAAGTTTCTACCTTGTAGATACATATTTTGTCTCTTAAGATTGTTACATCTTGTTCCTTAAATAAATCGTGCCCAAGGGCCGCCTCTATGTGGATCCAATAAATCACCCCCACTTAGGGACTGTCATCCAAAATAAACTCGTATGGCTCGGGTTATCGAATCCCGGAGGCACAAAGCATATTAGGCAGTGCTCCAACTTGAAAGGCTATGGTCACCCCCACTTGGGGACTGGCATCCAGGGCAAGTTCGGATGGCTCGGGTATCGAAGCTCGAAGGTACAAAGCCTATTAGGCAATACCTTAACATAAAAGGCTATGACCACCCTAAAAACGGCTCGGAGACGTCCGAAGCCCGTAATCAAAACTTAAGGCCTTCAAAAAGTACAAATTGGTTCAAAGGCTACCCTCGGCGAAACTATAATTTAAAAATATTTAAACAAGAACTTCGAAAAAAGCTTCCGGTCATACCGAGACCCCATGAGCTTTAAATAAAAGTTACATCGAGAATAAATCTTGTCTTGTTTGAACCTCCGAACAAGACCTTGGTACTACGTTTTATTCCATACTAAGGCATTTGAGATTGGAGGTCTTCGATTTACCGAGCCCGTGCTTCGGCTTTTTCTTTCACCACTCGGAGTTGGACCTCCACCATTGCCAGCTGCTCCCGGGAAGTCTCTTTCACCAAAGCTAATTAGTCCATTTTTTCTTTGCATCCATCAGCCATGGCCTGGACCTCGTTCATTTTGGCCCGTAGTTGGTTGATCTTGTCTATATTTTGCTGAACCTGCAAGGTTTGGCCGTTAGTAGCCATATATAACTCGTCATCACTAACTTCAAATTTCTTTACCTGTTCCGCCAAGATATCATGATCCTTATGAGCTGCATCCAACTGGGCCTGAAGTCTCCTAACATTTTCTTTGTGTTGATCGCTGAGAAGCTTATACGAGTCCCTCTTCTCAACGAGCTCCCTAACCTTGACCTTGAGCTGGTTATCCTCAGCCCGATACCTGAGAAAACTTACATGATGAAGAACCGAGGCCTGCAAAAAGATAAGAGAGAAAAGATATGAGGACATTGCAAACTTAGTCAGAACACAAAAAATCGTAATGACACCTTACCTGGTTTAGGCCTGCTGCGCTTCGTTAAACAAGCATGACACGTACACCTCGTTCATTCTTGCTTGGTATTCTTCGGTTACATGGCACCAGATATATCTCACCACTCCAACGGGGGCAGAAAGAACTCGGGCATCCTTCGGGATCGTGATAGTTATCGACCTCCTATGGTCGGGATCCACTCTCGGGGCAAGGAACCTGTTGATCAGTTTTGGGCTCGAAGTTAGCCTGCCAGCTTCTGAAGGAGGGTCTTTCCTTGGCACCTCCAAGTCACCCAACTTGGAGGAGTCTTCCAGAATGGTCAATTCCATACCCTCGAAAAAGAGCGGAGATGATCGTGTGCTCCATGGGCCTCTATGTCGGACTGCTATTTCACCATTCGGGCTTCATCAAACATGGACTCGGTGAACAAAGGCAACCCATTAATATCTACCACACTAGGTTCCTCCTCGGAGCACTTCCAACATCCTAATATGAGGGAGGTTGGCCTAATGGATATCCTATTCAACGGCCCTCTGCTCCTTGGGAGGCGACGATTCATGGGCCACAAAAAGATCTTCCTCCTCGAGCTCATCTAGGAGGCGGTAGAGCGAGTCCAAGTCTGGTGTTCGAGAGCTAAAGCTCTTCTTTGGCTTACGATCCAATCTTCTCTTTAGTTTTTTCTTCTTTAAGCTCGGGGAAACCAGAGCCTTTCTTTTCTTCTTCTTCTTCTTCTTATCTCCTACTGCAACCCTTAATTGCCTCAAAGTAGAGGAATCAAGGGGCAAGTCCCCGTCTCCTATTAGAGGCCTAAGCTCGACGGTCTTAGGAAACCTGTGAAAAGGAAATAAAGGAAATAAGAACGTGATACCAGAAGAAGAAGCCTAATGTAACTTATTTAGGATAGAAATCTTACCATGGGAACGGACCTCCTAATTACCCCTTAAGAGTTTGCGCCATGAATGCTCGAAGTAAGGCATCTGTGAGATGATACCCTCGATCCACTCCTTGATCTAAGGGATAACGTTTAGGACTTGAGCAATAGCTGTACCACCACAAAAACCGATGAGGAAAAAGGAAATGAACATAAAACCAACATTCAAAGGTAATTTATTCTTACGTGATGCATTCCACCTCTTGGGGCCTAAACTCTGCAGGGATCAGGTCCGAGTTTCTCACCTAGACAAAGCTCCCCTGCCAGCCTCGATCCCGGTCCTCATAGATGCTTGAGAATGAGTCTTTCCTACCCTAGTACGTGAGCTTTACCAGTCCCCCTCAGAAGATTCAGGGACTGTACATGCGGAGTAGATGATCTACAATGAATCGACACGAGTCAATCCTATTCACAAAAACATGAAAGAGGATTACGATCCTCCACAGCAATGGGTGGATTTGACTGAGGCATAACTCGTACCTCCTACAGAAGTCTATGATGACCGGATCCACCAGGCCCAATGTGAAGGGATAAGTGTAAAAACTTAGATATCCCTCGACATGGGTAGTAATGACCTCCTCGGGGTTGGGGACCACTATGTCTTTATCTGCCCAGTTATAGTCCTTTCGGACCTCCAGGAAGACATCTTCAGTGATCGAGCATATATATCTCGATGCCTCCTCATGTCGACCCTGCCTCGAAGAGGGATTCTGAACCTTAAAGTCATTGGCAACCGACCAACCCATGGGAATGAACATTTTCAAGGGAGGTTTGATGGCCAGATTGTCGGTAGCCACATCAGCAACGGACTTGTCCACGTCAACCACATTGGGAGTGGTCTCATCGATTTCAGTGGTCGGTTGAGAGGAAGAAGCAACTTTTGGGGGGATAGATATGGAGGTTTTGGCCATTGTTGTATGAAAGGGCTTGAAAAGATAAATAAAGGTTGAAAGATGAAATTTCAGATGTGTTGATTTGGGTAGAAAATGAGTAAGAACTTGCAAATTACTGAGGAGTCTTGAAGAACAGAGGTAAAAAATACTAGAGTATAAAGAAGGGTAGCGAAATCTTAAAGGCTCGAGGGTAGAAACTTGCATGTAAGGTGAAAAATGAACGAAGGAGAGGGATATTTATACAAGCTTTACAAAGTTTGGCCCCTGGAGGTAGCCAACCGATGGCTGACATGCGTCGAAGGTCATAATGATATGATTGACGAGACGTTTCGTGTCTTTATCATTTCTGTCATGGCGTATTGAAGAAGGAATTGAGGAGCTCATGTCATTTGTCGTCAACATACTCTCTGGAAAACAAGGGGGCTATTTATATATAGGTAAAACCAAGCTCATGGCATGCCTCAGTTTCCGATAAAGTAAATGGAGCAAGAAACGTGAAGGCAAGAAGTCGGAATCGATGCAAGAAGCCCCTCGATCCGGGGTCCGAGTGAAATGATTGCCCTTGGGAATATCGGAGCCATGGCCCCCAAGTCTGGTTCGAACTTCAAAGACTTCAAAGAACATTACCTGTCAACTGAGCACGACCAACAGAAGGTTGTGATATCCGCGACCGACCGAATATCACGGTATAAATCTCAGCACGTATCAATAGAAAACCAGTGATAAGTTAAACAAGAGATCTTTTCACCTTTTATAGAATAGTACTTAGGATGAAACTCCCCTACTATATAAAGGGGAGTTTGGTTATTCATTGAACATACTATAATACACGTATACCAAGGCAATATACTATTATTTTCTCTGTTATTCAAAGTTCTTATTCTTGTTCATGAGTGCTTAGTCACTGTAAGCTTGGGATCGAGGATGAATATTTCATTAAGACTGTCCTCGAGTCCAGAATCACCCTATCTTCTACGTGGTTTGAGAATTTATTACATCTCTTACCTGTTTAATCTGACGTATTTTATCGTTTGTATCGAATTAATCGCATATCCTCAAAACTACTTATAAATTTAATTGTTATCCATTTTTTAGGGTAAACAAAATGATTTTCTTAAAACAAATACTCCTTCTATTCCATTTTATGTGAACCTATTTCCTTTTTGGTTTGTTCCAAAAAGAATGACCCTTTTCTAAATTTGGTAACAATTTACCTTAAACTTACAATTCTACCCTTAATGAGAAGCTTTTATAATCACACAAATACGCTGGGCCCCTTTTTGACTTGTTTTGGACCACAAATTCTAAAAGTCTTTATTTTTTCTTGAACTTCGTGCCCAATCAAATAGGTTCACATAAATTGGACCGGGGGGAGTATATGGTTGCTCCAACGTTATTAGGTTCACTTGAACCTATGGAAAGAGCATATGAATTAGTTTCAAGAAAACGCTCGTTCACATCAGGAATAGAGGTGTTCGATATACCGCTTGTGTAGCCTATGCTTTACAAACCTACATAGGGTACAAGATCGAAAAAAATGCATTGGATGGATGTTGGGGCACCGAGAAGGAAAGACGCTTTTATAACTTCATATAAGCAGGTCCCAAGCAACAAAGGAGCTCAAGCTTATAAGTACAACAAAAACCATAGAATAAGTGATTTGAGTATGCAACAAAGAGCTAATATTAGCACCAGCGAAGACTTATGAGACAAGATTTGAAGATTATGGGTTCAAAATTCTAATTCTTTTAATTTACTGAGTTCTAAATTAATAATTTGTACAAATCCAATAAATGTTTTAAGACAATTATATGGTTTGGACCAAAGCCGAAAGGCTAGCTCTGCCCCTGCTTGCCAGTATGCTTTTCATGCGAACCATTTATTTGATCTTTGATGCACATGCTGTAGTTTGCCTTAAGTTTCTTATGTTGATCAAAGTTTTTGGAATCAACTGAAATTAAGAATATTGAGATGTCACTTCCCATTTATCATTATCACCGTTTGGAAATAACCAAAGCTTCCTACATTACACAACAAACTAAACTTCCTATATTAAACAACAAATTAACATTAGGATTGATTAGTTAAGATAGAATATTTTAGAATATGAGTAATGCCTTGTAAGGGAGATTAAAGAGCACCATTTGTGACATCCAACCGTAAATTCTTCAGATTTTTATTTGACCAAAAAAGTATTAAACCCTTTTGTTAAACTATCAAAGATATAGAAGGTAAATCTTAGCCAAATATAATTAACTCTAGATCCAGATATACTGAGTACAAAATCGAATAAGAACAAAAATGTATTATATTTCTTAAGATAATTATCGTACATCAAATGTAGATAATAGGCTTACATCTGTGACAAGTATGCATCATAATCGTAGAAGCAAAGAAGAAGAGAAGGAATTGTTGAGGATTAAGAGATTCCATAGTGATGACTATCAAAAATCCCCCCCCCCCATCTGGGCTCAACTCCTCCTATATATATTGACAATTTTTCCTTTTTATCCAATGGTCTTTGACTGACACACTTTCTTATAATTGTATCATTCACCGGTCACCCAAACACTACGCTCGTTCTGCGATGTAAGCTTTTTGATTGTTTGATCCCAGTAATGGCCGAGGTGTTCTTTGCTATCACGCCTCGTGGGCGTGATTGCGGCTTGGTCGACCCCTAGTCGTTCTCTTTAAGAACAACCATTCTATGGTCAGATTTTGACCCATACAGTTAGTCCCTTCGTCCGTTGGGCTAGACTTTTGGCGAGCCAGTGGGTGGATTTTGTTGATTCAAAAGTTAGGAAAAATCTGAATGTTATGCGTCGAACGAGGTCTTTAAGTTGAGGTGGCGACATGATGCCTCAGTGGTATCATTGGACCGTTACGTCAGTTCGGAGCTAAATCGTTGCATCGATTCAAGATATCATGGATACCTATTATGCATCATTATGGCGCACGTTTCCCAGGCACCGCATCATTTCCCGTGCCCTTTCAATTTTTTTGATTGGCGGCTCTTGGGTTTCCTGCTAGGACATTCATTCTCCTATAAATAGGGGGAACCCGTCATTCAATTGTTACATTTTTTTCGATTTTCCTGAGGAATTTTGCAAACTTCCAACCTTTTCAGTATTTCATACTTCTGCTTTCGTCAGAATTTGATGTTACCATTCTCTTTTTTCCTTAATCACACTTGCTTATTCCGATCAAATTAGACAAATGGCTGGTACTTCTTCCCGGACTAACAGGTTTGTCAAAATTCTGGTGCCGGAAAATGACACACCTTCTCTTGGAGAGGGAGTGGAGGCGACGGAAGTGAGGGAGTTCTAACAGTGGCTGAGATACTACCCCGTCCGGGAAAATTATGGATTGACTTCAAAAGCCCTACCGGAGAAGAACCAAAACTTGTACCCTCTACCATGGATGAATCGGTGATTGCGGTGCTCAAGACCATGTAGGGAGTTCCAAACCATATCAAAATGGTGTCGGCGATGGGGACGAACATTATACACTTGCGCCGCCCAAGATATTGCGTATTTTATGCGTATCCTTTTGTTGTCGGGTATACGCTTCCTCTCCCCTCTCTAGTGATAGACTTCTGCCGCTTCTACGAAGTGTGCCTGACTCAGATCTCACCGTACGCGTACAAGCTCTTCCTCATGATCCTCAAGTACGCGGAGCTCGCCGGTCGAGGGATAACTTTGGGGCACATGCTTCATATTTTCACCCCTCAATTTATTCGCGGCACAATGATTCACATGCGCCATCGAGGAACGAAGAGTTTGATTGTAAAGATGGATGATAAGGCCAATCTCCACTTCTAGGAAAGCTATTTTTATGTGCGGACTCGGCAGGGTTCCCTGAGATGTGGAACTTCGCACGTAAGTCTTCCTTTGTTTATTGTGATCCTTCTCGAGGTGGTCGCCGACCGTTCTTCTTTAGATGACATTGCTAGTGACCTGTTTTTTCTTTTGTAGCCGAGAGACTACCTTCCCTGCCAGTTGACAACATCCGTGAGTGGGTAAATGCCATTATTCCTCATACAGTGGGGTTCACAAGTGGGCGTCCTTCTATGAGAGATATGGGCGTAAGCCTCTCACTGGTGAGTCGGCCCGTTACAGTTCTTTGTATTTTGCCTTATAGTTTGATCTTCTCGTTGTATGACCGTCTTTCTTTGCTGGCAGGGAAGGTGCAAAGGACGAGGGATCCTCCACTCGTGTTCCGCCAACCAGTGCCCCCTACCCGGACTATGCCAAGGGCTTCTACTCGACCTACATCGAGAACTACCCAATCTACACCTACAGCCAGAGCCGTCTGTGCGGAGGCTGCTCCTCGACCTGAGACTTCGGCTTCTCCCGTCCACTCAACGAGCGAATCTTCCCATGTTGATAGTGGATAGGGCCTGTCCAAGAGATGACGAGTTGAGTTAGAAGTGGCTCATCAAGTCGAAACATCTTTGAGGGGTGACTTTTCCTTGGCAGTGCCTGAAGCTGGTAGTGCCAACCCGCTCACCACGGGAAATCCGGTCGCAGAGGTTATTCCTGTCATGGGTGATTGACTGATTAATATGGTGGATAGATCGATCCCCAAGGCCGTCGTTGTTGTCTTGGGCGGTCCTTCGTCATCTGGGCCGAACCGCGCCTCTTATGCAGCCGTAGAGAGGGAAAAAGGTATCATGGTTGTAGATTACGAGTCTGACTCCGACCTCAACCCCAATGACGTTAGGATGTTTGAAGAAGGTTTTACTCAAACTGTGGTCAGAGCATGAGGTCTTTCCCGAGTACTCGAAATTCCATCGAACCTCAATCTTTCACGAGACACGGTGGACTTCGTGCCGTAGTTCGACCTTCTATGTTTTGCTGTAGAGAGTGGAGATCTTCAGGACATTAGTAACGCCGAATTGTCGCGTGGTGTAGCCGTGATGGGCCTGAGGGTAAGTTTCTTTTCCCTGTTTATTCTTTTTGTTTTTCTTCTCGCGTCCTTGGTCTTTATCAACCCCTTTTTTCAATCTTACATGCTGGAGATTGAGAGCGCTCACAGGGCCGAGACCTGGGCTAAGAATTTTCTAAAAATTCTTAAAAAGTATCGTCTCAATCGCAACAGATGTCGTGAGATGCATGAGCGGTTCAGGGCGAGCACTTGTAATAAATCTCTCGGGAAAGAGCTGGAGAAAAGGGATCAGGAGCTGATGCACTCCATCTGCATGTGTAGTGAGCTTGAGGAGCCACTTCGTGCTAAGGACGAAGAACTTTAGTTGGGAAAGGGGGTCGCTGCAGAGTGTGAGCACCTTCAGGTGAAGGTGTTGTCATTGCAAGTCGGACTCGATTAGAATGCTGCCAGGGTTGAAACTTTGACTGTAGAATGGATGTGGAAGTTAGCCGAGCTGTAGAAAAGTAGCCGAGTTGGAGAATGCCAAAAACGCTCGGCATCTGCTTTAGCAAGGGCGGCGGCGTTGGAGGAAACTATTTGCGTCCTTCAGTTTGAGCGGGAGTCCGAGAAGGCAACGCCTATGCTAAGGGAGGCGAGGCTCGAAGAGCGCATTGGTGAGATCAATCGGGAGGCTTTGAGCCTAGGGGACCGGGTTATGGCGCTTGAGGTCGAGAGGGCGCAGCTGTTGGCTCAACTTGAATCTGTCGTCGTTCCTCGCCACTTGCATGAGCTTTAGGTCCATGTCGAGGCACAACAAGACATATACAAGGGTTTGTGGAAGGCGGGCAATGTTTCTAAGACTGCTTATGAAGAGGCCCGGGTGAAGGCACGAGAGGCCCGAGTCAACTGCGGCTACGACCCTGTGACACCAGAGGCCAGCGAGGATGTTGACATTAAGGAGAAGTTTCTTGAGGATAATAATGGGGAGAACAATGGTGATGATGCCAAGTGAAAGGTTGTTGCTGCTCTAATATATATATTGTTCATTTTCTTTTTTTGGGCCTATTTTGGCCTTTTGTAAGGTGCGGCTGACGCACGTATATATAAATAAAAAATTTGTTTTGCCATCGTATGTCCTTAGATTTTCTTTTCCTTCCCCTTGTTTGTCACATCTTTTTGTTTCGGCGTAGATCTTCGGATTTTTGTGTGGCAAGTCCCTGATTTTTCGATATGGGGATCCGACCTTGACCGGGTCGAGTAGAGTCTCATTGCGTGAGTCCGAATGGAGATACTTCGCACTTACACATTCGGGCAAGATTGATTTCCGATTTGTCACTTTATGTAGTACCAATGTTTTCATGTGTACTCGAGCGGGGTTTAGTTCGGCATCGTCGTCTGGGGCGAGGCCCATTTCTGACTTTGTTTGAACGAGTTCAAATTCGGAGTTGCCGCTTTGGACGAAGTCGATTTTTGACTTGAACGATTTCGACCTTTTCCTTTTAACGACCTCTAGCTGTGGCTAGAGGCCATAAAAAGTATCATCTCGAATGAGGTCGGATCGTGACCTACTTGTTTCGACGGTAGACAGTGGTTGTAGAGGTGTTATTTTGAGTAGGAACGAAATAGTAATCTATATGATTCGCTGACGGCTGGTGGCCGCAGGGGCGTTATTTCGTACTAAGGTCAAAATATTAACCTATTGTAATTCGAGCAAGGTCGATCGTTAAGTAATTCGAGTGAGGTCGAACGTTTAAGTAATTCAAGCAAGGTCGAATCTTTGAGTAATTCGAGCTAGGTCAAATGTTTAAGTAATTCGAGCGAGATCAAATTCTTCTTTTGGCGATAGTCGTTTGCCGTATGAGTGTTATTTTGTGCTAAGATTGAAATGTTAACTCGTTGTAATTCGAGCGAAGTCGAATGTTTAAGTAATTCGAGCGAGGTCGAATATTTGAGTAATTCGAGCGAGGTCGAATCTTTGAGTAATTCGAGCGAGGTCGAATGTTTAAGTAATTCGAGTGAGGTCGAATTCTTCTTTTGGCGAGGCCGTTGGCCGTAGGGTGTTATTTCGCACTGAGATCAAAATGTTAACCCGTTGTAATTCGAGCAAAGTCAAATGTTTAAGTAATTTGATCAAGGTCGAACGTTTGAGTAATTCGAGCGAAATCGAATGTTTAATTAATTCGAGCGAGGTTGAATTCTTCTTTTGGCGATGGTCATTGGCCGTAGGGGTGTTCCATGGGTGAGTCCTAGTTTGCTTTGCTTTGCTTACATTGGGGAATACTATGTGTTTCCTAGGTGAGTCCCATTTTGCTTTAGTGCGCTTCCTGGTTGAGTCCTAGTTTGCTTTACTTTTCTTACATTGGGGAATACATCGGTAGAGAGTACAAATTGTTGTTGTTTAATTTACTGGAGAATGCTATACATGTTCGTTTCATACATATATTGGAGAAGTTTCCATGTATCTAGTCCCTTCATCGATCGGCCTAGAGAGGCAGTTGGTAGGCGGGGCGATAAGTCACACTCGAACTTTGAGACATCCCTTTTGTCGCCTCGCCGGAAGTCCCCCCGAGAAGACCCAATTGGGACAAAACCCGGGTGAGAGAGAAAGGATACGATTTGATGGGTATCCTTTTTCGGAAGTAGAAGTATTTGAGGTGGGCTATATTCCAATTGTTTTGTGGTGGCTTTCCTTCCATTGCTTCTAGTTGGAATGCTATTTTGCTTGCTTGCCCATGCGAGTGCTCGTAATCCTGTTTGAACCAATACAAGAGTGAAGATAAACCAAAATGAAATTTCCCATTACCTCGACCCAACGAGTCAGTGAAAAGGGGAGTGATGTTGTAATATTACTCATTCTGCCTGGTGCTCGAATGGTGGTTTTAGATTTGGCGGTCATGTTCGGCTCCATGGTTAACAGCATCTAGGCTTCGCATGTGTTGGGCCTACCTCGCTCACTGAAGTGTTGAAATCGAGCCCCGGTCCGATCTAGTCCAATTTGTACCAACAACAAGGTAAACATGTCATACTTCGTTCATAAACCATTCAATATGTGGGAAAATGTGAAAATGGGGCAGGATGTGTCCATTCTTTCAAAAGACTGCACAGCAAGCTGCCATTCCCTCCTAAGGGGTGGGAATGCAGGTCAATATATAAGGTAAATACGTCAAATGGGGATGTGGTCATGCCAGATGATCGTGATCCTATTTTGAACGTTCATAAGTCGTGCCAAACCTATCGTTACAGGCAAGATGTGGGTTTTACATAGACATTGGTTATAACTTCTACTTTACATAGCAACTTGACCTAGATCGGTACGGCTGTCTCGAAGACTTACTTACCGCTCTTTCGAGTGGGTAGTGACATTTTGCCGGTTCTGGATCTAAAGGAAACTAAGAAATCCCCACAGACGGCGCCAAATTGTTTGATCAAAAAAGTATTAAACCCTTTTGTTAAACTATCAGAGATATAGAAGGTAAATCTTAGCCAAACATAATTAACTCTAGATGTAGATATATTGAGTACAAAGATTGAAAAAGAATAAAAATATATAATACTTCTTAAGATAATTATCGTACATCAAATATGGATTATAGGTTTACATATGTGACAAGTATGCATCATAATCGTAGAAGCAAAGAAGAAGAGAAGGAATTGTTGATGATTAAGAGATTCCCCTTATTGATTCCATAGTGATGACTTTCAACCCCCCCCCCCCCTCACCTGAGCTCAACTCCTCCTATATATATTGACAATTTTCCCTTTTTTATCCAATGGTCTTTGATTGGCACACTTTCTTATGATTGTATCCTTCACCAGTCGCCCAAACACTATGCTCGTTATGTGATATAAGCTTTTCGACGGTTTGATCCTGGCAATGGCCGAGGTATTCTTTGCTATCACGCCCCGTGGTGTGATTACGGCTTGGTCGACCCCTTGTCGTTCCCTTTAAGAACAACCATCCTATGGTCAGATTTTGACCCATACAATTTCCATTCGAAATGTACTACTAGACTTGAGAAATTATGGATCTTCCATTTACACTTAAATAAATCATTATATTTTAAGATGGACAAACTTTCAATCATTGCTTGCTTTTTGATGATGAATATCTCTGCTCCAAAGACACATTTGTCGTCAACAAGGTATCCGTTAGACGCCTCTTTAAATGTCTTGTGAGAAAGAAATTTTGGAAATCCCCACTCAGACTTGATAGATTAGAAGCGTCGAGCTTTTCCTAAATGAAGGCATTGTACAAAGAAGTAAGTGAATTCTTTCATATTCCAACTTTTTATTTTGTGTCAACTTGGCCGTATGATAGAAGTTATTACAATAACAATAACCACAAAAATTCCAATAAAATTCTACCAGTGAGATTTAAGGATGGCGGTGTGTACAGAGATTTTACCTCTATCTTGAAAGTAGAGAAACTGTTTCCGATTGTAATAAAAGTTATTAGAAGTAATTAAAATGTATGTAATATGACCATTAATTTGGCTTATTCTCCAAGTGGGGGCCAAGTTTTTTCATGTCATTTGCCATGACATCATATCCACTTTCATGACAATTGCCATGACATCAAATCCACTTTCATGATATTTGCCATGACATCATATTCACTTTCATGATATTTGCCATGACAACATATCCACTATTAGTCCAAGGATTTCTTGCTATAAATAGAGGATCTTCTCCTCATTTGTAAACACATCAATTGAAGAGCTTTTCACTCTTGTCTTTCTTTCTCCTCATTTATTTCATTATAGAGTATTTTGTAAGAGAGTGAATGTTAGAAAACACTTATGTGAATCTTTTCTTTGGAGTGATATTGTGAGGTTATTCTCTTGGGGTTTTTGGCACTAACTAGAGTATTTAATCTAATTTTGTACTCTCTTTTGTACTCTTGTTAGTATACTGAAATTGCTCCTTTCCGCTTGTAGACATAGGTCACTTTCACGGAATCATGTTAAATTTGTGTCTTCTTTATCTTCTTTAATTGGCTTTATTATCAACTTGAATTGTCTTTGTTATTGTCATTAAAATGTTGTTCGGCTAAATTCCGCACTACCTGAGTTCCCGATCCTAATAAACTGGTATCAAAGTCGGATCTAACCAGGTTTATTTAAGTAGTCAATATGACTTTAAAAAATATTATTTTTGAGAAATTTGATCGAAGCCCAAACTTCAGAATGTGAAAATTAAAAATGGAAGCTATCCTAATTTAGGATAGCTTAAATTTGGCATTGCAAGGAAAGAGAAAAAGGCGGATAAAATGACGGACGAGGAATTTGCTGTCATTGACAAAAAGGCAAAAATAGGTATCATTTTAAATCATTCAAATGAGGTTTTGCGTGAAGTTGCCACAGAAAGCTCAGCCAAAGGCATATGGGGAACCTTAAGAACCTTGTATATGAAAAGAACAGTTGAAAATAGTCTTTACCTAAAGCAAAAACTCTACACTTTTCGTATGGCTGAAGGTACCTCTATGCTTACGCATCTTGATACTTTTGATTCTCTTCTTATGGATTTAAGTAATATAGATGCTGAAATCGAAGATGAGGATCAAGCTGTGTTATTGCTTGTTTCCTTACCCCAATCGTTTAAACATATAAGAGATACTATACTTTATGGAAAGGATAATATCTCTCCTATAAATATATCAAATCTATTTTGAAATCAAAAGAACAAATAGATAGAGATATTACTGGGGGAAATAGTGGGAACCAAGGGGAAGGCTTGTTCATGAGAGGTAAATCCAATAAGAAAGATTCAAGTAGTGAGAGACCTAAATCAAGGTCAAAATCCAGATACAAAAATGCCATGTGCAATTACTGTCACAAGAAAGGTCACATTATTTCTGAATGCTTTAAATTGAAAAACAAAGAAAACCATACAGTAAAGAAAAATGAGCACAAAAATACTTACACTGCCAAAGCAAGTGTAGTTGCTGATGAGATTGAGGGAACTATTTTTCTTGCAACTAATAATAGTTTCAAATCTAACAAAGAGTGGATTTTAGATTAGGGTTGTTCTTATCATATGCGTCCCAATCAGGATTTATTTACTACATATGAATCTAGTAGAGGTAGAGTTGTATTGATGGGCAACAATGTTGACTGCAAAGTTATGCAAAAAGGTACTGTCCGAATTAAAATGCATGATGGTGTGGTGAGAACTCTTACCGATGTTAGACACGTTCCTGACTTGAAGAAAAATCTCCTCTTTGGGCACTCTAAAATCTCTTGGGTGCAAGTACACAGGTGAAGGTGGAGTTTTGAAAGTCTGTTATGGTGCTCTTGTGATCATGAAAGCATGCAGATCTGGTACGTTGTATACTCTATTAGGATCTACTATTATAGGTGCTACTGCAGTTTCAACATCAGATAAATCTGATTCTGACATCACCAAATTGTGGCATATGCAATTAGGTCATATGAGTGAAAAACGTCTTTCCATCCTCAACAAAAAAGGTCTCTTGTGTGGCCAAAGTACTGGAAATATGGAGTTCTGTAAACGCTGTGTGTTCAGGAAGCAGAAAATAGTCAGCTTCAAATCTCCAGCAATTCATAGAACAAAAGGTACTTTAGATTACATTCATTCAGACCTTTGAGTTTCTTCACGTACCCCGTCAAAAGGTGGTGCCAAGTATATGTCAACATTCATTGATGATTATTGAAGAAAAGTTTGGTTTTATTTCATAAAAAATAAAGTGATGTTTTCTTAACTTTCAAATAATGGAAAGTTTTGATTGAGAAGGAAACAGGAAAACAGGTTAAGCGGCTTAGAACAGGTAATGGTTGGAACTTTGTAATAATGAATTCAACGAATTTTGCAAGAATGAAGGAATTGCCTGACATGGTACTGTGAGAATGAGACCTCAACAAAATGGTGTAGTAGAAAGGATGAATAGAACTCTTTTAGAAAGGGCTCGTTGCATGATTTCAAATGTTGGGTTGACAAACGCCTTTTGGGCAGAAGCTATCTCTATAGCTTGTTATATTGTCAATCGTGCTCCTTCTGCATCTTTGAACTTCAAGACTCCGGAGGAAACGTGGTTAGGTAGTCCTGCTAATTATTCTGATTTAAAGATATTTGGTTGTCATGCATACATGCATGTAAATGATGGAAAATTAGAGCCAAGGGCTAAAAAGTGCATTTTTCTTGGGTATGCATTTGGGGTGAAAGGATACCGACTATGGTATCCTGATCCCATGACATCAAAATTATAATTAGCAGAGACATAACCTTTGATGAATCCTCTATGTTACATTCTAGGAAAAAGTCTTCTAGTTCTTGCAATACATATAAAGGAAAGAGTACACAAAAGCAGGTGGAGGTTGAGATTGGCATTCCTTCAGATCCAAGCTCATCAACTTTGGAGCAAAATACAGTTGGAACTTCTGAAGTTGAGCCAGAAGCTGAAATTCCTGAGGTTGAGACTCTTGAAGTTGAACTGGAAGAAGATGAGTATTATATGGCCAAACATAGACCAAGAAGAAAAAGTAAACAATCATTAAGGTTAGAAGATTATGTTACTTTTGCTTTTTCCATTGCACAAAAAACTGAAGAAATTGGAGAACCATCAAAATATTCAGAAGTAATTTCTGGAGCTGATTCAGCCAAGTGGCTTATTGCAATGAATGAAGAAATAGAGTCTATCCACAAAAAATGGTACTTAGTCTCTTGTGAAGCCGCCATCAGGAAAGAGAATTGTTGGTTGCAAATGGGTCTTCAAGAAAAATGATGGCATTTCAGGGGGTTGAAGATGCAAGGTATAAGGCACGATTAGTTGCAAAGGGCTATAGTCAGGTACAAGGAGTTGATTTTAATGATATTTTCTCACATGTTGTTAAACATAGCTCTATTTGTGTCTTGCTTGCCTTAGTTTCCATGTATGATTTGGAATTAGAACAACTTGATGTTAAGACAACTTTCTTACATGGAGAACTTGAGGCACAAATATACATGCATTAACCCGAAGGATTTGAATTTGAAGGAAAAAAAGATCATATTTGCTTGTTGAAGAAATCCTTGTACGGATTAAAATAGTCTCCAAGACAATGGTACAAAATGTTTGATTCCTTTATGTTGGGTCACAGTTATTCGAGGAGAATGTATGATAGTTGTGTTTACTTTCGAATGATAAATGATGGTTCATTTGTGTACCTATTATTATATATTGATGATATGCTCATTGCTGCAAAGGATTTGACAAAAATTCACAATTTGGAAAGTCAGCTGAAAAGTGAATTTGAGATGAAAGATTTGGGAGTAGCTAATAAAATCCTTGGCGTGGAAATCAAAAGAGATCGAGGAGCCAACAGACTATTCCTGACACAGAAAAAGTACTTGGAGAAAGTTTTGGAAAAGTTTGGCATGAAAGATGCTAAACTAGTAAGTACCCCTCTTGCTGCTCATTTTAAGTTATCAGTTACTCAGTCACTGCAGTCAGAGGAAGAAGAGAGATATATGAAACAGGTACTTTATTCCAGCGCAGGCAGCAGTATTATGTATGCAATGGTTTGTACATATCCAAACATTTCACAAACACTGATCGTGGTAAGCCGGCATATGGCTTGCCCGGGTAAAGTACATTGGCAGGCTGTGAAATGGATTCTCAGATATTTGCGAGGTACTTCAAACACATATTTGGAGTTTGGGAGAAACACTAACACTTTAGTTGGTTTTGTAGACTCAGATTATACAGGTTATCTTGACAAAAAAAGATCATTGGCAGACTATGTATTTTGTATTGGTGGTTGCGCTATTAGTTGGAAAGGTACATTATAACATGTAGTATCTTTATCTACTACTGAAGCAGAATATATGGTAGTGACCGAAGCGATCAAAGAAGCCTTATGGTTGAAGGGTCTATTTGCTGAACCCAGTTTACACCAATGTGGTATTACTATTTTCTGTGATAGTCAAAGTGACATTCACTTGACTAAAGACCAAATGTATCATGAGAGGACGAAGCACATTGATATCAAGTATCATTTTATTCGAAAAACTATTGTTGATGGAAAAGTCTTTATTCAGAAGATCAATACCAGAGACAATCCTGCTGACATGTTCACAAAGCCTCTTCCAGTTGGCAAGTTTAAGTTGTGTTTCAACTTGATTTCCATTGATGAAGAATAATTTAGCCCATATGGGCTTTTGCGTAGAAGATGGAGAAAATTTACTTTATATAAGCCAAAATTAGGTCAAGGTGGAGATTTGTAATATGACCATTAATTTGGCTTCTTCTCCGAGTGGGGGCTAAGTTTTTTTCATGACATTTGCCATGACATCATATCCACTTTCATGACATTTTCCGTGACATCATATCCACTATTAGGCCAAGGATTTCTTGCTATAAATGGAGGAGCTCCTCCTTATTTGTAAACACGCCAATTCAAGAGCTTTTCGCTCTTGTCTTTCTTTCTCCTCACTTATTTCATTATAGAGTATTTTGTAAGAGAGTGAGTGTTGGGAAATACTTGTGTGAACCCATTTTTTTAGTAATATTGTGAGGTTGTTCTCTTGGGGTTTTGGGGACTATTTAGAGTATTTACTCTAATTTTGTACTCTTGTTGGTATACTGAAATTGCTCCTTTCCGCTTGTAGACGTAGGTCACCTTCACGGAATCACGTTAAATTTGTGTCTTCTTTATCTTCTTTAATTGGCTTTATTATCAACTTGAATTATCTTTGTTATTGTCATTATAATGTTGTTCGGCTAAATTCCGCATTACTCAGATTCTCGATCCTAACAATGTACAATACTATAAGGTATTGGAGGAAAAGTAAGTAGTATAACGAACATACAGGTTCAGATAGTTTACCTCTCACAGCAAGATAATTGTCACAAAATTGATTGAACAGAAAGAAGGTAAACATAGCATTAACCTCCCAACCAGAAGGTAAGGAACTTGTCCCTGAAATGGCCAAGTAAACTGAAATGTGTTCGCTTCCTTTTTCGCTTCCATTCCCATCAGGATAAATGATCATTTTCCTATATCAAGTACATGAATCCATTAAGATTCAGATCGTTAGGCACATGAAGAAATCGATAGAGATAGATTACACATAAAAAAGTTGGATAGACTTTTGATTAAAATGATCCAGATTATAAGTGTACTTTAGATATAAATGTTCATAATTCCTTAATAATATACAACTGGCTACAATTAGCTCCTATTTTATGACAAAAATTTATGACTAATCAAAAAAGCAGTCAGGCGCACGATTTATTTTACCGTTGCTCATGTTGGGAAAATAATAATAATCCCCCGGAATAATATCCATGATAAATAACAATAACACAAGAGAGTAACAAAGACACCGAATTTTTAACGGGGCAAAATATAATATCCAAATGGAGCAATATTACCACTATAATATTACAACTTAGTATTATCAAGAGACTACTACAACTTCAAAAGAAATAATACTCTTTATTTAAACAACTCATAACAATATTACTCACACTCACTATTTATCTCACAAACTACGATATGTGGATTACTCTCTCTAACTTTTGTTACTTCTCTCTACTTTTTGGTGTGTTTGAAGAAGTAAGAGAGCTCCTCCTTTTATAGGAGAAAATCACCTTGGGCTCCAAGTAAAATCTTCCGCCAAGCTTCTCTGCCAAGGTAAATTCACAAGCAAAATAGGCACAAGGCTATTGCCAACTATTGCCAACCAATGGGATGGACCCCTCAATCTCTCCCTTAATTTTGATTTCCTTTTTCATTCCAAGTCTTGATCTCAATCTCTGGAAATCTTCAAACTTTAGAGGCTTTGTAAAGATATCCGCAGCTTGATCATGAGACTTAACATATTTGAGCTCGATTTACTTCTTGGCAATGCATTCTCTGATAAAGTGATACCTTGTATTTATATGCTTGCTTCGATCATGATACACTGGATTTTTCGCAAGTGCTTATGCAGATTTGTTGTCAATACAAATCTGTGTAGCTTCAATCTATTGTAAATTGAGCTCCTTCAATAATCTTCTCAACCAAACAACATGACATGTTCCGGATATTGCTGCTACATATTCAGCTTCACAAGTCGATAGAGTGACAATTAATTGTTTCTTTAAACTCCAAGAAATAACAAAATCACCCAAGAAAAAAATAAAGCCAGTTGTGCTTTTTCTATCATCAATATCTCTCGCATAATCACTATCACAGAATCCCACAAGGTTGAAAGCACTAGAAGAAGAGCAAAATAGCCCAAAATCAATCACATCTTTTAGGTAACGACGACTTTCAAGTGAATGGAGTTAGGAGCTTCCATGAAGCGACGTACTACTCCAACTGCAAAGAGTATATCTGGCCTGGTACAAGTCAAGTACCTCAAGTTTCCCACAAGACTTTTAAAAAATGTGGGATCTACTTTTTCTCCTTAATCAAATTTGGACAATTTTGTCCCACTCTCCATCGGTGTGTTCACAAGATTGCAACCGAGCATGTTGAACTTCTTCAATATCTCTTTTGTATAGCTTTCGTGGAAGATAAAAATCCCATCTTCCATTTGTTTCACTTCTAGGCCCAAGTAGTAAGACATGAGCCCTACGTCTATCATCTCGAACTCACGTGACATATTTTTCTTAAAATATTCAAACAAACTTGAGTTATTATCCATAAAATAAGATCATCAACATAAAGACAAACTAGCAACATATCTCCATTAGTATGAACTTTAAGGTAAAGAGCATACTTATGGAGACAATGAGTAAACTCATTGTTTTGAAAATACTTGTCGATGCAACTATTCCATGCTAGTGAGGTTTGCTTTAATCTATATAAAGTTTTTTCAACCGCAACATTTTATCTTCGTGATTTTTTACCAAAAGCCCAATGGTTGTTAAACATAGACTTTTTCTTCAATATATCCATTCAAAAAGGCTGACTTGACGTCTAATTGATGGATTTTCCACTTCATTTGTGTCGCGAAAGAGATCAGCAAATGAATCGTCTCCATGCGAGTAATAGGTGCATAGAATTCTTCATAGTCAACGCGTTGCCTTTTCTTGTAATCTTTAGCCACAAGTCGTGCCTTGTATCTCTCCACATCTCCATCAACATTCTTATTTGTCTTGTATACCCATTTTACTCCAATTGCTTGATGACCCTTGGGAAGAGTTGTTAGCTCCCAAGTACTGTTCTTCTCTAGTGACTCGATCCCCTCCTACATGGATTGTATCCACCTTTTGTCTATAACAGCTTCATCAAAGTTCATTGGTTCACTCTCAGCAAAGAGACAATATAAAAAATCAAAATTAGTAACTTCTTTTGTGTCCTCATAGAGCTCTTGAATACTCATTGTCATTTGCGGCTGTTCATTTGAACTTTCTTTAGAAGAAGAGGATGCAACATTGGTTAGAGAAAGAGGTGGAGTTGTATCATGCACAGGTTCCAGGGTCTCTAGTTCTTCTTCATCACCAAAGTATGGAAGAAAATCATATGAAGTTTCTTCCTGGGCTTCCCAATTCCATGCCAATTCTTCATCAAATTCAATATCGCGACTTACCACCACTTTGCCGCTACTTGGTTTGTATAACTTGTAGCCTTTTGAACTCGTATCATAGCCAACAAACACATGCTTGACACATCGATCGTCAAGCTTCACTCTCCCTTGTTGTGGCACATGAGCATAGGCTATGCTCCTAAAGATTCTCAAGTGCTTAATACTTGGCTTTCTTCCACTCCATGCTTATTGAGGGGTTTGATCTCTAACATTTCTTATTGGAGACCTGTTGTTCAAATAAACTGCACAAGAAACAACTTTAGCCCAAAATTCCTTGGGCATACTTTTAACTTTCCACATACATCTAGCCATATTAAGAAACGTTCGATATTTTCTCTCTACAACTCCATTTTGTTGGGGTGAATAAGGTACCGTTAGAGGGCGACGAATTCCATGAGACCAAAAAAAGTCATTAAATTCTTTTGAAGTGAATTCGGACCTTAAAGCTTTTATTTTGTAGCCACTTTCTTTTTCCACAAGTACTTTAAAAATTTTAAAAGCAACAAAAGCTTTCGATTTTTAGTTCAAGAAATAAACTCAAGTCTTTCTGCTAAAGTCATTAATAAAAAGCAAAAAGTATTTGCTTTTACCGAAGAAAGATGGATTAATTAGTCTACACACATCAGTGTGAACAAGCTGGAGCGGTTTGGTTGATCTTAACATGGCTTCCTTTAAAAAATTCCTCCTTGTATGTTTTCCAAGAAGACAAGCTTTACACAATTGATTGGGATGGTTGACTGATGGTATCCCATGTACCATATTCTTTTCTGCCATTGATTTGAGCGCTTCAAAATTCAAGTGCCCAAATCGCATGTGTCAACACTTCTTGCACATTAGCCTTCAAACACTTTGCATCAATTGTCTTAAGATTCAGAGAAAATAATCTATTCTTTGTCATATGCTCTTTAGCAATTACAATTCCACTTGAATCTCTAAGCCAAATATGCATATTTTTCATGTGGATGTCATATTCCTTTTCAAGAAGTTGGCCTAAACTCAAAATATTACTTTTTAATTTTGGGACATAATAAACATTTTGAATTAACTTGTAGTTACCATTTTCTACAGGAGATCAGAATCATACGTATCTCTTCGATTTGAATCTTTGAGGTATCTCCAAAGAACACATTTTCTCTCAAAGTTTTATTGATCTCCACAAACTTTTCTTTTTTTTCCACACATATGATTGTTTGCTCCATTTTCCAAATACCACGAGCTACAATTATCCATGTCTTCTTGCTTGAGTGCCAGCAACAACGTTGACTCATTTTCTTTTTTCTTGCTGTCAAAAAAGTTAGCTTTTTTTTCAACATTGCTACGATATTCCCAGGAATAATGTCCAAAATTTATGACAATTATAACACTCAATTTTTGATTTGTCATACATTTGTCCATTATTTTCTTGGTAGTAACCACGTCATCTTCCTCCTCTTTGTCCATGACCACGACCTCTGAATGTTTGGTGGATTTTAACTTCATTGTTGAAGTTGTAAGTATTACTTCTTCCCCTTCCATGACCGCCATGTCTCCGTCTCCGTCCATTCCCTTGATAACTCTTTTCACCTCCATAATCCTTGAAGGATATCTGAGTTGTAAGAAGTTGCCCCAATGACACTTCTTATCTCCTTTTGATCTTTTCTTTGTGGGCCTATAAAGAACCCTCCAATTGCTCCACTATCATGGAGTCTAAATCTTTAGACTCTTCAATAGCACACACCACAAAATCGAATTTTGGTGTTAAAGTGTGAAGGATCTTTTCTACCACACGGACATCTTCTATGTCTCCTCGTATCTTCTTAATTGATTCACAATAGCTTCATTTTTGAACAATAATCTGAAATGCATTTGGATTCTTTTATTTTTAAAACTTCAAAATCAGCCCTTAGAGTTTGAAATTTTAACTTCCTCACCTTGTCAACTCTTTGGAGAGAATATTATAAAATCTCCCAGGCTTCCTTTGAGGTGGTAGCATCTGCCACCTTTTCAAACATGGTATTATCCAAACATTGGTGGATGAGCAGGAGAGCTTGTTGATCCTTCTTCCTTGTCTTTTCCAAGACATCTTTTTCATTTTGAGGAAGAGCTTCCTCATTATCAGGTTTTGCATACCATCTATCTACGATTTTCCACATATCATGGGAGCTAAGAATGACTTTCATGCATAGACATCATTTCTCATAATTACCTTTTATGAGACGAGGGTACTGAAAAGACAGCGGGCCATTATTTGACATGGCATTGATACCACGTTGTTGGGAAAATAATAATAATCCCGCTCAGGAATAATATCCACGATAAATAACAATAACACAAGAGAGTAACAAAGACACCGAATTTTAACGGGATAAAATACAATATCTAAACGGAGAAATATTACCACTATAATATTACAACTTAGTAGTGTCAAGAGACTACTACAACTTCAAAATAAATTACACTCTTTATTTAAATACCTCACAACAATATTACTCGCACTCACTATTTATCTCACAGACTACGATTTGTAGATTATTCTATCTAACTTTTGTTACTTATCTCTACTTTTTGGTGTGTTTGAAGAAGTGAGAGTGCTCTTCCTTTTATATGAGAAAATAACCTTGGGCTCCAAGTATAATCTTTTGCCAAGCTTCTTTGCCAAAGTAAATTCACAAGCAAAATAGGCACAAGGCTATTGCCAACTGTTGCCAATCAATGGGATGGACCCCATAGCTCCAATCCGAATGGGTTTGATGTACGCAACCTACTATAATGCAAACAACAATAGTTGATTACATAACTTGAATATGTGACCCATAGGTCACATATTAATAATTTTATCGTTTCTCCAAGGCTCATCTTCTTTATGTTGATAGCTTAATGCTTCTTTATGTTTTTTTTGTCAAAAAAAGCATACATTTATAAATTAAGTAGTAGTACAAGGAGCATTCTGAGGTACATCAATACAAAAACACTGTTGGTTACCCATGCTATCTAGAGGAATAGTTTGTGACAACATATGTAAACAAAAAGAAGTATGTCCCAAAAGCTTAGGATCGGTTTTGGGACGTGTGTAGAGTGTGACACATTGATCTTCTATGTATTGAACCCTAGCAAAAAGTGGTGGTTCCAAAAGAGTGGTACATGGATGTTGCATGGGGGTAGTTGTTCCATGTTTGGCTAATAAATCTGCCACTTGATTCTGCTCCCTGTAGATATGTGTCACACAAGGGCTACCCAGTTGATGAAGGGTTGGTGGGGAGGATGCCATTTGACATGCATGTGTGATTGAGCCTTAGTTGTTTGTTTGGGGGTTATGCCTAAATAGAAGAATTCTACAGCTTGACTTAATATGTGAGCGGGGTTTGGTGGAATATATTTACCATCAAAAATAGTTCGATTCCTATTTCTCCATAAGTTCCAAAGAGTAAAGGGAATTAGTATGTTCGATGGGAGTTGTTGTGTAGGATTAGGGTTTTCCTTTAGGAGTTGTAACAATGGATGTGGGGTGTTATAGTGTGATATGTCTAGGTTAATATTGGATAGGATAATGGACAGGTTGTCCCAAATATTTTTTGTGTGTATGCATAGGAAAACTAAATGGTTGATAGTTTCTTCTAGTGTATGACATATTGGGCATAAGGAATTTGGAGCAACTTGGATGTTATGTAGATAACTAAGGGTGGGCAGATGATGATGGGTCATAATCCATAGGAAGTGTTTGATTTTTGTCGGTATATTTAATTTCCATATCCACTGGAAGGAAGGTGTATTTACATTTGCATCTAATTATTTGTAAAGTGATTTAACTGTAAATGACCCCCTACTAGTAAGTCCCCAATAAATTTGGTCACACGTAGTTTTATTTGTGATGGGAGGCATATAGTAACTCTTAAGTAGTATGAGTATATTAGATGGAATTTCAAAAGGAATTGAACTAATGTTAATAGTGTTATTATTTAAGTAAGTGGCAAGTGGTGCCATTTGATGTTTTTGTGGTAGAGGCCCTATAATTGAATTTCTAAGGGTGAGATTGGTTCCTAGCCATGGGTCATTCCAGAAACTAATGTGGTTGTCATTTGCTGGATGCCACCGTATGCGCAGTTGACAAGAGGACCAGCCAAGAATTATTGCTTTCCAATTATAGTTCTAGGGTTAGTGTGTGTTTTATTTTAATAGGATTACTTTGGCCCAGTAGGAGGATGGAGATTGGAAAAGTCGCCATGCCTGGGATCCTAGTAAGGCATTGTTTTTATGGTGGAGGTTTTGTATACCTAGTTCTCCTTGTGCCTTAGGTAGTTGGACAGTTGCTCATTTGATAAGGTGCAACTTGCGTTTCTGCGGTGTAGTGCCCCACAGGAAATTCCTTTGGTAACGTTAGAGTTTGGTAATAATATAAATGGGTATTTTAATGAGTTGCATGACATGATTAGGCAGGCAATTTAGTGCTACGTTGATTAATATAGTCTGTCCTGCCATTGTGAGAAAGTTTGTTTTCCAGCCTGAAAGTTTATTTTTAAAATTGTCCCGTAAGTATTGGAAATGAGTTGGTGTTTGTTTTGTATTAAAAATCGGGTAACCAAGGTATTTCCCAAAATTTTGACCTTCCCTCATATTAAATAAATGTGTAACACTGTCTCGAGCTTCGTTTGTAGTGTTTTTGGTGAAGAAAATTTTTGATTTATTAAAATTGATAGTCAAGCCAGACAGAGTGGTTAGGAGATTAAGGGTATCTATTATGGAGGTCATGCTCTTAGTAGTTAATTTCGAAGTGATGGTTAATTGGTTATGTCATCAGCAAATAGTAAGTGTGATAAGGGAGGCCTTAGTTTTGAAATTTTTATAGGATGTCATCTAAGGCAATCTATCTCCTTGTGTATTTTTCTAGTTAACATTTCCATACACAATATAAAGATATACGGAGATAAAGGGTCACCTTGGCGTATGCCTCTTGTAGGTGAGAAAAACTGAGTTGGTTGTCCATTGATTAAGATGGAGATTGTAGTGGTAGTGATGCATGACATAATTAGTTTTATTAAGGTTGATGGGAATTTAAAATAATGAAGGGTGTCATGAATAAATTCTCACTCTAATTTATCAAAGGCTTTTTCCAAGTCTAATTTGAGCAAGAAAGCAGACTGCTTACCTTTTTTATTTTTAAAATAATGCACAATTTCTTGCACTATGATTGCGTTATCAGAAGCTCTTCGATTAGGAAGGAATGTTGATTGTTCAGGGCTGATTATGGTCATTAGTAAAGGCTTTATTCGTTTGACTATAATTTTAGTGGTTAATTTATAAAGAGTGTTGCAAAGACTGATTGGTCTATATTGAGTTATTTGAGATGGTTGTTTAGCTTTAGGAATTAGACAAAGGTAAGTTTTGTTGAGTTCTTGTGGGATTTGTTTGGTATTAAAAATATCTTTGCAAAATCCAATAACTTGTGATTTAACTTGGGCCCAGTATTTTTTATAGAAGTACGGGTGTAATCCATCCGGTCCTGGAGATTTAAGAGGTTCGAATGACTGTAGCGCATCAGTAATATCGACTTCTGTAAGTTGTTAGTCGATTGTTAAGCAGTAATTAGCGTTTTGGGAATTCATATCTTGTCGTGGTAGGGGGTGGTGTGTGTGTAGTAGTAAAACGATTATGGTAGTAATTTTGAATAGATTCATTGATAGCTGGTTGGTCTAATAACCAATTCCCAACGGAGTCTTTTAGAGCAGTTATACGGTTTCATCTACATCTTTGGAGAGTTGTTAGATGAAAGAACTTAGTGTTGGCATCTCCAATTTGAAGACAATTAATCCTTGACTTTAATTTCCAAAATTCTTCTTCCAGTTTGAGTATGTCATTGAATTGATCAATGCGATCTTTTTCAAGATTTTGAAAGAAGTGACTAGTCGGATACCTAGGTGATTTTTAAATTTTTGTAAGCCTTGCAAGCAAGGTATTCTTTTTCTTAAAAATATTCTCAAATGTATTTTTATTCCATTCAGTAATATTCTCTTGAAAATCTTTAATAGCTTGTAATGTAGGTTTGTTAGGGGTCCAGTTTTGCGTGATTATTGAGATAAATTCCGGATGAGTAGTCCAAATTATTTCAAACCTGAAAATTTTATCCTGGGGACTATTATTCTTTTTTAAGGTTAACAATAATGGACTATGGTCCGAATGGGTTCTAGGTAAATGAAATACTGAAGCCTCTGGGTATAATTTTAGCCATTTGTAGTTAGCTAAACATCTATCTAATCATTTAACTATTCGATTAGCTAATCATTGATTATTCGACCAAGTGTACTTACTACCTGTATAACCAAGGTCCACAAGATTACAATAGTTAATACATTTCAAAAAATGATCGGTACGATTATTATTAATACTAAGGCCTACATATTTTTCATTAGAGGCAGTAATTTCATTAAAATCCCTCCTATTAACCAAGGCAATTTAATTTGATCATATATAGAACAAAGATTATCCCATAGTATAGAACGTGCATGGAGGTCATTTTTTGCATAAACAATAGATAGTAACCAAGTGCTAGTATTAGGATGTACGTGGACAATGGAGTGGGTCTCTTGATTGGTAAATACCACTTGTTCAAGTTTAATGTCCTCCTCCTTCCACAGTAGTGCAATTCCTCCAGAGATTCCTTGGGCAGGTGACTGTGCCAAGTTAGATAAGCCAAACTCATCTTTAAGGTATGCATGATCTTGCATGTGTGTTTCTAGCAATGCCATTATAGATGGCTTGTGATAGTTGAGCATTGATCGAAAGTTTCTTCTAAATTCCGGTGACTGAGCCCCACGACAATTCCATATGGCAAAATGCATGGATTGATTAATGGTTGGGTTGGGTGGAGTCTCCCTCTCCATCGTTGAGGATGTGTTCCTTAGTGCTGGAATCAGGACTATAGCGAACTTCCCCACCTATGGGTTCCTTGGTGGGAATATGTTGATTGAAACACTTTGGAGCTCTGGGGGACATGTTATGATGACCTTTCTTTCGTACTGTTCTTTGAGGATGTATGTCTTGTTCCCATTGAGGTAGCTCAGAATAGGTAGAGTCTCTCTTATGTTTGCTATAGTTGCTGCTACTTCCAAGCTTTCTATTTCATCGAGTTCGTTTTGCAATGGACTGGAAGGTGGTAGTGGACTGGGGGGAGGAGTTAGGGGTTGGTATGGAGAGGCTTGTGCATGGAGGGGTATTATGGGGGTGATTGATGTGTGAGGTTGGATCCAAGGTACAAATGTTTGTAGAGGCTGTTGTGATGGATAAAAGGGTAGGTCTATATTAGTCGTTGTGGGTGTTGGAGGTAAGAACATGGGTAGTGGGAATGGTGTCTGTGGAGTTAGATGTTGTTGATGAAGAGCTGAAGGAGGATGCATGGCCCAGTTGAACTGGTTGTAGAGGGTTACTCCCATCCGCATCCCTTCTATGACAATCTGAGCTATGTCCGCTGGATTTTGTATCATTACAATGACATCTTGATTGTCTATCTCCATCGTAAAGATCAGTGCATGTTCATGCATGCTCATTTCCAACCAAGACTGTGGATATGCTTGAGTTGGTGTGTATTGCATGATGTAAATGGGAGTTGGTTGTGGAGGAGGATCCTATGGTGGTTGCATGGTGATGGTGTTGAGGAAGATAAGGTGTTGGAGCAGAGTTGTATTGGTGAAGGAGCGTGTTCTCCTATGTTGGAAGTGGTGGGGTGAGTGGTTCATTAGAATGTGTTGTGTTTTGTGATGGAGGCTTATGAGTATATGTGTTGGGTTAGGAGGGTGATAATTGTGGTTCAGTGGTGTTTGATTTTTTAGTCATTGTAGTGGCCGGTTGATTTGATAAGGGAGGTTTGTAGGTGATTTCGTGTGTAGTATTGGAGCCGGTTGCTTGTATTTAGTGTGTAGTATTGGAGCATTTTTTAGAATACTTGTAGCATGTAACTAAATAAGATCTTCCTTTCGCTCTCTCTTATTTTTAGAAACAAAATTAATGGAAATGTAGTCTTTTAGGATACCTTTTAAAATAAATGAGATGAGCCTCGCTAAATAAAAATGCACAAACCGCGGGGCCCTCATAAATGTACATGTTAAATACTTAGAATCCGGGATGGGTTATTTAGCGAATTTCATGACCCTCCCCAAAAATAACGTGATAGTCTCTTTAGGCGCATTTCAATAATGTTACTTTCTTAAATTCGGGTGCGCATTTATGTGACCCAACTTCAAATCTCAACGGAGTCGAAATGTGTTAACAATTACGGGTGCATTGATTGTGACGTGATTCGAGATGCATTTTCGCGGCGTTGCAAGTCTATAATAATAATAATAATAATAAAGTGGTTTAAATTATTAAAAGCACATGAGTTATAACATGTATTTAAATCAGATATTTAGCCATTATAATAATTTAAGCGACCGTGCTAGAACCACGGGATTCGAGGGTGCCTAACACCTTCCCTCGGGTCAACAGAATTCCTTACTTAGAATTTCTGGTTCGCAGACTTCATTTGGAAAAGTCGAAAATTTCCTCGATTTGGGATTCAAGATAAACCGGTGACTTGGGACACCAAAAGCCAAACCTTTCCCAAGTGGCGACTCTGAATTAAATAAATAATCTCATTTCGAATATTGTCACTTAAATTGGAAAAACTCCCTCGCGCATTTTACCCTTCGGGGCGGGCGCGCAAAAAGGAGGTGTGACACCGTGAAAAAGGTTTTAAGAAATATTTTGAGTTAATCACATGCTTACTTATGGTTGAGCAGAATAATACTCTATTAATAAAAAATCATGAAGCATGTCCCACTGGGTCAGCTCCATTTCAGGAAGTGAATGTTGTAGCAACATATGATAAGTTTGAAAGAAAAAAAAATAATTACCGTGGTCGTGGACATGGTCGTAAACGTGGACGTGGCAGGGGGCGAAACAATTATCGTCATTATGGTGGAAATAAATTGGAGAACAATAAGGGTTCTCAAATTAATCATTCAAAAGGTAAAGCTAGTATGTGTCACCGATGTGGTATGAGAGGTCATTGGGCACGCATTTGTCGTACGCCAGAACATTTTGTCAAACTTTATCAAGCCTCCCTCAAGAAAAAAGAAAATAATGTGGAGGCACACTTGACCTTTCAAAATAATGATGATGAAGCAGGTCCCTCAAATAAATATGATTCTAAGGCACATCTTGCATATAAAGATGATGATTTTGAAGGCCTAACAAATATTACTCATTTAGAAGTTGGGGACTTCTTTGAGGATATTGACTGAAGAACTAATCATCTTACTGGGGAATGAAGCTATAAAAGTTGTTATGTTTATGTTTGCAACTAGTTTATTTTTCTTGAGTGTATTTTCCTAATGCATCATGTGTTGCTAGTTTCTACATTTCTAATGTATTTCTTAATGTTTTTTTCCTGCTTGTCTTTCATATTTCTTATGATGTATTATTTGTCTTTTTTATGAAGAATATGAAAATTCCCCAGTCTTCAGTTGGACTCAAGATTAATAAAGATGATATATGTCTTCTGGATAGTGCTACAACACACACTATTTTAAAAGATAAGAGATATTTCTCTTATTTGGTAATGAAAGAAGCGAATGTTAATACAATATCCGGTAGTACAAGATTAATTGAAGGTTCTGGAAGAGCCAATTTATTACTACCAGGAGGAACAAATTTGGCTATTGATGAAGCACTATATTGTAGTAAATCTCAAAGAAACTTATTAAGTTTCAAAGATATTCGCCAAAATGGCTATCATATTGAGACTACAAATGATGAAAAGATTGAATATCTTTATATTACTACAATAATGTCCGGTAAGAAATATGTGCTTGAAATGTTACCTGCTCTTTCCTCCGGCTTATACTACACAAGTATTAGCAGGATTGAAACACATGCCGTAGTAAACGAGAAATTTACTAATCAAGATAATTTTATTATTTGGCATGACCGGTTAGGCCATCCTGGCTCTAATATGATGCGTAAAATAATTGAGAATTCACATGGACATGCAATGAAGAATCAGAAGATTCTTCAATTTAAGGAATTCTCTTGTGCTGCGTGTTCTCAAGGAAAATTAATTATTAGACCATCAACTATTAAAGTTAGGATGGAATCCCCTGCATTTCTGGAACGTATACAGGGTGATATATGTGGGCCCATTCACCCTCCATGTGGACCATTCAAATATTATATGGTTTTGGTAGATGCATCTACAAGATGGTCACATGTGTGCTTACTATCAACTCGCAATATGGCATTTGCGAGATTGTTAGCTCAAATAATAAAGCTAAGAGCACAATTTCCAGATTATGCAATTAAGACAATTCGTCTTGATAATGCCGGTGAGTTTACATCCCAAGCCTTTAATGATTATTGTATTTCAACTGGGATAACAATTGAGCATCCGGTTGCTCATGTTCATACACAAAATGGTCTAGCAGAATCATTGATCAAACGCCTCCAATTAATTGCTAGACCAATGCTTATGAGAACAAAACTTCCCATTTCAGTATGGGGTCATGCTATTTTGCACGCAGCAGCACTTGTGCGGATAAGGCCCACAAGTTATCATAAAGTCTCCCCATTGCAATTGGCTTTTGGTCAGGAGCCAAATATTTCCCATCTTAGGATCTTTGGTTGTGCGATATATGTTCCAATTGCTCCACCACAACGCACAAAGATGGGTCCTCAAAGAAGGTTGGGGATATATGTTGGATATGAATCTCCTTCTATTATAAAATATCTAGAGCCGATGACTGGAGATTTATTTACGGCAAGATTTTCTGATTGCCATTTTAATGAATCAGTATATCCAACATTAGGGGGAGAAAATAAGCAGCTGAAAAAGAAGATAGATTGGAATGCATTATCACTGTCTCATTTAGATCCTCGAACAAATCAATGTGAACAAGAGGTTCAAAAGATTATTCATTTACAAAATATTGCAAATCAATTGCCAGATGCATTCACTAACCTACCAAGGGTGACTAAGTCACATATTCCAGCTGCTAATGCTCCAATTCGAGTTGATATCCCGACAGAACAATTAATTAAAGCAAATGAGTCTAAGCCATGCTTGAAACGTGGTAGACCAATCGGTTCTAAAGATAAAAATCCTCGTAGAAGAAAAGGAGCAAGTGATCAAAGTGAACATAACACAGAGGTAGTGGCTCAAGAAGAGCTCCAAGACGTAACAAATGATAAGACCTTAGGGGAGGTCCAGGTACCTAAAAATAATGAAAATGAAGATATATCAATAAGTTACGTATCAACCGGGAAAAGATGGAACCGAAATAATATTGTTATCGATAACATTTTTGCTTATAATGTTATTGTTGAAATAATGCAACAAGATGAGGATCTTGAACCAAAATCTGTCAATGAATGTAGATAGAGAAATGATTGGCCAAAATAGAAAGACGTTATCCAGGCAGAGTTAACTTGACTTGGAAAACGTGAAGTCTTCGGACCCATAGTTCGAACACCTGAAGGCATAAAGCCAGTAGGGTATAAATGAGTTTTTGTGCGAAAACGAAATGATAAAAATGAAATCGTTAGATATAAAGCACGACTTGTAGCACAAGGGTTTTCCCAAAGGCCTGGAATTGATTATATGGAGACATATTCTCCTGTAGTGGATGCTATCACCTTCAGGTATCTCATAAATATGGCAATACAAGAAAAACTTGATATGCATCTAATGGATGTTGTTACAGTCTATTTGTATGGATCATTAGACAACGAAATTTTTATGAAAGTACCTGAGGGATTTAAAGTGCCAGAAGTATATAAAAATTTTCGAGAAACTTGTTCAATAAAGCTTCAGAAATCTTTATACGGATTGAAACAATCAGGACGTATGTGGTACATTCGCCTGAGTGAATACCTGTTGAAAGAAGGGTACAAGAATGATACAATTTGTCCCTGTGTCTTTATAAAAAGGTCTGGATCTGAATTTGTTATAATCGTCGTGTATGTTGATGATTTAAATATCATTGGAACTCCTGGGGAGCTTCCAAAAACAGTAGACTATTTGAAGAAAGAATTTGAAATGAAAGATCTTGGAAAGACAAAATTTTATCTTGGTCTACAAATTGAGTATATGAAAGATGGAATATTTGTCCATCAATCGACATACACCGAAAAGATTTTAAAGCGATTCTATATGGATAAAGCACATCCATTGAGTACCCCGATGGTTGTGAGATCACTTGATATAAAGAAAGATCCATTCCGACCTCATGAAAATGATGAAGAGCTTCTTGGTGCCGAAGTACCATATCTTAGTGCAATTGGGGCATTAATGTATCTTGCCAATAATTCCCGACCAGATATAGCTTTCTCAGTAAGCTTATTGGCAAGATTTAGTACTTCGCCAACACAAAGACACTGGAATGGTATTAAACATATATTCAGATACCTCCAAGGGACCATTGATATGGGTTTATTTTATTCAAATGAATCCAAGCCATCATTGATTGGTTATGCAGATGCAAGATATTTGTCTGATCCACACAAAGGCCGATCTCAGACAGACTATTTATTTACAAGTGGAGGTACAGCCATATCATGGAGTTCGACAAAACAAACTATGGTTGCTACTTCTTCAAATCATGCAGAGATAATAGCCATTCACGAAGCAAGTCGAGAATGCGTTTGGTTAAGATCTATAACTCAACACATTCAGCAAACATGTGGTCTTTCTTCGAAAGAGAATATTCCAACAATATTGTATGAAGACAATGCTGCATGCATAGCTCAATTGAAAGGAGGATATATCAAAGGAGATAGAACAAAACACATTTCACCGAAATTCTTTTTCACTCATGATCTTCAGAAGAATGGTGAAATAGATGTACAACAAGTTCGTTCAAGTGATAATTTGGCTGATCTGTTCACTAAGGCATTACCAACCTTAATATTTGAAAAGCTGATATATAAGATTGGAATGCGTCGTCTTCGAGACATTAAGTGATTTCTCATCAGGGGGAGTTAATACGCGTTGTACTCTTTTTCCCTTACAAGGTTTTGTCCCATTGGGTTTTCCCTGCAAGGTTTTTAACGAGGCAACCAAAAGGCGTATTTCTAAATATGTGTACTTTTTTCCTTCATTAGGATTTCTAAATAGGGGTTTTTCCTAATAAGGTTTTAACGAGACACATTATTTATGAACATCCAAGGGGGAGTGTTATGATAAAAATCAAAATATGGTGGATGTCTACTCTTCCTCCATGATATTTCTATCAAATGGTTAATGACATATTTTCTATGTTCAATGACATATTTCATGACATATTTTCTTCACTTTTCATGCATATATAAAGGCCTCGTAATAGATAGAAAAATACACCAAAGTGAAAGAAGAAAACACTTCTCCATTCTCTCTATCTCTTCTTGTTTATATTTTACTGCATTGCTTTTATTTTATAATAAAATTGACATATGTAAAAAATTTGGACAACTTTGTTGGAGTTTCAAAATTTATTTTAAAAAAATATAAAAAATTTAACGCTGACAGTTATGTCAATTTTCTTTTTTAAAAGGTAAAAACTAAACTTGACAGTGAATTACTGCCAATTCTTTTATTTTGAATTTTTTTAAAAAAAGGTAAAAACATGGCAGTTATACTTGTTGTAAAAATCTTTTAACCACACGGCTGCATAATTCCCAAACGTGGGATTGGCATAACAATCCTTATTTACCTTCACCTTCTCTCACGCAGTTATTATTTATGCCGTTTGTTCTTCAAAATATTTTTTCATTCTCTCTTTACACTGCTCTGAATAATATTCCTCACTATAACTTTTGAAGGATGGAAGATACAATTTCAAAATTCTTTCCGATATATTGGAAGATACAATTTCAAAAATCTCAACTTTCCGTGGATTTCATGATTCTTCTTCTATTTGGTAGATTTGCATGGAAGATAGGCTTTGGGTTAGTGAGGATTCCAACTTTGAAGGATGGAAGATATAGTTTCAAAAATCTTTCTGATATACTGGAAATGTAAAGGGTGTTCAAATCAAACCGGAAAACCGTACCAAACCAAAAAACCAAATCAAACCGATTAAAAAACCCGACTAGGTTTGGTTTGACTTGGTTTGGTATTGAGTAAAAAAACCCGAACCAAACCAACATATAAATATATAAATTTATTTATATTTTTAAGACTTTATAGTGAATTTTCTTTAGAAAATGTAGAAATATTTGGGATCCTCTCATGTATTAACCTTGAAAGCGTAAATTAACGAAAAATTATTATTAGACGACTAAGAAAATAACTATCACGTGTTACTAAAAAGATTCTCCCATTAGAATATTTTAATAGATCATATGTTTGTCAATTTTTTCCATATTTACTAAACATATATTCACTTATCAAAGCTTTATTTATAATTTTAATAAAGTAAGATTGAAATAATATTTATGTAATACAAAAAACCCGAAAATCTGAAAAACCCGACAAAACCGAACCAATCCAAACCGATATAGTTTGTTTGGTTTGGTTTTGATAAAAGCCGAATCAACCTGGTCCATGTACACCCATAACTGGAAGATACAGATTCAAAAATCTCAACTTCCCGTGGATTTCATGATTCTTTTTCTATTTGGTAGATTTGTGTGGATATAAATATTGAAGGAATCTCCATGGCCAGCGAAAGAACGCTCCCAAAAAGGCACGACATGGAGATCAGTGTTAGTGAGAAAGAGAAAGACGATTTTATGCGAGTAATGTTTATGTCAAAGATGGTAATGTTTATTCTGGTATTTTTCATTGTGCTTGTGTACGGTCAATTTTTTGAATCTATTTTCCTTTTTTTAAGTCCGAATATGACTTTTCAACCCACAAAGTCGCGAGGATTCATAGTTCCATGATTAGAAGATATTCTTTTTCTTAAGAAAAAGATATAGTTATTATGATGATTTCATAATGATGAAGACGGATTTCACTAACCGTAAAATATTGATTGGTAAGTAATTTGAAGTAACACATTCACAATTTACTCCAAATATATCATAGAAAGGAGGAAATTGGACGAGAACTAATTTTTGAAGCCTAATAAAAGACTAAGAAATTTCTAAAGTAGGATGCTAGAACTGAAAGAGAGTTAGTAGGCGTTTGGCCTATTTATCTTGAGCTTTTTTCATTAACCCATTCTCTATCTTGAGTGGTAAATCGTATTGAGGCTTTATTTATATGTTAATTAGTCAAGTTGCACATGTTTATAGGTCTTGCTACAGCTCTGAATGCTGCCAAAACAACAAAGGCCTCAAGTGTAGTTGCTTTTGGATTGGGAATTGTAGGCCTTGCTGTGAGGCTTCTTATTGGTAACTAATGACAATTCATCCTGTCTATTTGAATATGTTATCTCCAAAGTAAGTGTTGAAGTGACTAAACTAGTTGCATCCCATTTGTATAGTAATATGCAACGGCAAAATCAAGATTTCAATTTTATGAGTTCTGAATTTTAGAACTAGATTTCAAGTACTTATTATTAGGTTCTAAACCCAATATTTGTGTAATATTTAGTGAACTTTTTAACTCAAATATACTGCTTGAGCAAAAACTATTAGGTTCAACTGAACCCGTACTTGGACTCCTAGGTCCGCCCGTGGTAGTAAGTATGGTAGAGCTAGAAATGAAAACATACCACGTCATAGATTGATATACTTTTTTTTACAAAGTTTACGAGAATACAGCAGCATACCACATCTACTAATTAGGATTACTACATTTGATAGAAAACTTAGAGGATTTAAAAAAATAAATACTACTTCACCAGCAGAAATATCACATAAACGAAACCTACCCACAGTTGACACAAGATTTGACAATCATAATGTCAAACATAAGCCCTTAAAACTTTGTTTAAGATAAGCTCTTTACCCTATGCTTAAACACAACTTCAACCTCAACCTCCACCACAATACAATCATTGACAATATAACCTTTTTTCTGATCATGCAACTCAGTTAGAGGCATAAAACTTGGATAACCCCAGGTCTGGCTGGTAGCCGAAAACCAATCACAATCTGTCAAAAGCAAAAAGGGACAAAAAATAGCCATTAGATATAGTGGTATTTATTTAGAAATAATTCCATTAGAAGAGTTGCTACTGACACAAATAGAAGAAAAAGATTTCACAAAAAGAAATTACATGCAAAAAAAAAGCTCAAGATTAAACTTAAACGTAAAAAGTTAACTAGGTAACAAATAAATACTAGCACCATTAGAATGAAAGTTGGTGGAATTATCTTACTAGATAATCGCTTATCACATTCACCGCCTATCTGATCTTTGATGCAGAAGCTGTAATTTGCCTTCACTTTTCGATGGTGATCAAAATCCTTGGAATCAACATATACTAAAAATATCGAGATATTACATCCTCTGTTTTTTTCATTGCCTTTTGGAAATAACCAGAGATTCCTACACAAGAAACATAAGGATTCGGCAAAAAATAAATTTAAAATCAGTGACACTGAAAGAAACAATATACACGACAAACAATAATACACCAAGGAGATGAAGGAAGTACCATTTGTGATCTCCCGCAGTAAATTCTTCAGATAACCAGATTATCCCCAGATTTGAGAAATTACAAATCTTCCACTCGCGCTTAAATTTGTCATTAGATTTTTCCACGGACAAGCATTCACCAATTGCCTGCCTTTGGGCGACAAATATCTCAGCTCCAAAGACACATTTGTCATCGATAAGGTGTCCGTTAGAGGCCTCTTTGAATGCTTTATCTATATCTATACTATATTAAAATCACGAAGGCCTTAGCGAAATATCGTTCGCCTTTTTTATTCTTTTAAAATAAGTTTCACATTAGACATATATGTAATT